>NC_091151.1:59508359-59648506 GCF_040958095.1 Procambarus clarkii
CCCTGTGCCGTCATCCTCCCCCACCATTCCTCCCTCTCCTGCCCCCTCGTCCACCCCACCATTCCCCACTTCCCCTGTCCACTCGTCCTCCCCACCATACTTAACTAACCCGTACTCCTGTCCTCCCCATCATCCCTCCCTCCCTCGTCCCCTTGTCCTCCCCACCATCCTCCACTCAACGGTTTCCTTGTCCTCCCCACCATTTTCCATTCCCCCCGTCCCCCTCCTCCTCCTCACAATGCTACACTTCCCCGTCCCCTCGTCCTCTCCCATCATCTCCCACTTTACTGTTCTCTTGTCCTCCCGCAACTCTCCACCCTCCATTCCTTCGTCCCAAACATCTTCCATTCCCCTATCGCCATGTCCTTCCCACCATTACCCCAAACACACAATCCCATCGTTCTCCCCACCATTCCCCTCTCTAGTCCTCTCGTCCTCCCCACCATTCCAAATTCATATCCCCTCGTCCTCCCCCACCATTCCCCACTACCTCGTCCGATGCGTTCTCAAATGATTTGATGTTCCCGTCAGAAAAATGGGAACATCTGATGATCTTATTAAGTTTTCAGGCATCACTGAAAAATAAGTAGAACAGTTAAAAAACGAAATGAAAAACAATGAAAAAATACAAAAACTATTCTCACAATATGAACAGTATGGTAAATATAAAAACACACACATATTCGAATGGAACGTTGTGTCAAATTATCAAAGCAATCGGCGAAGAACTTTCGGAGATTACAGTGTGTATTGCTCTTACGTCCAACAGATGGAGCTGTTTTTCAAAAAAGAATGTTTTTTCGTCACAGGTGAGGCATGTATATAGTAGATATATAAAAACATGCGCCTATTTGAATGCAACATTGTGTCAAAGTTAAAAAGCAATCGGTAAAGAAGTCAATGTCACGCAAAATAATTAAATGAAAATGAAAACAAATCAAATTATATGAAAATTTAATTTGTCAATGTAATCGGAGACATTGAAGTGCAATCGTAACATACTTAGTACAGAGTGAGTTTCTCTTACATGCAACAGATGGTGCTGTTTCTTAAAAAAAATGTTTTTACCTGTCACAGAACAAATCCACAAGGGCCATGACGAGGATATGCACCTACATACTAGATCATCCCAGATGCTGCCTTAATCGACTGAGCTACGACATGGTCAAAGGAGTTGAAACCAGAAGTTCTACTGGACTTACTTGGGTTTGTGTCTTGGAGAGGCTGCAGGATCCAAGTAAGTCCAGTAGAACTTCTGGTTTCAATTCTTTTGACCATGTCGTAGCTCAATCGATTAAGTCAGCGTCTGGGAAAGATCTCTAACGTAGGTACGAATCTTAGTCACGGTCCTTGTGGATTTGTAAATTGATGCATCACACTATTGTGATTTCTGTGTTTAACCTGTCACAGGTGTGGCATCAATACTTATACTTACGAATTGAAAGGTATGGTAAACAACACAGCTCAATTCCAACGTAATGCTACACCAAATATTTCAATCAAAAGGAAAAATAAATCAAAATCTATGAAAATTCAATTTGTCAATGCAATCGGTAACATCGAAATGTAATCGTAACATGTTTAGTATAGCATGTGTTGCTATTATTTACAACAGATAGCGTTGTTTTTCAAAAACGGCATATTTTTACTTATCACAGGTGTCATCTATATTGTAGGTATATAAAAACCTGCATGTATTTGAATGGAAAGCTGTGTCAAAATTTCAAAGCAATAGGTGAAGATCTTTCGGAGATCTCTGCATGTGTTGGACGTAAGACCAACAGATGGCCCTGTTTTTCAAAAAACATGTTTTTTTCTGTCATAGGTGAGGCATGTATATAGTAGGTATATTAACTGTGTGAGCCTACTGTGTTGGTGAGAGGGTGAGTGTGGTCACCCTGGCCTACTGTGTTGGTGAGAGGGTGAGTGTTGTCTCCCTGGCCTACTGTGTTGGTGAGAGGGTGAGTGTGGTCACCCTGGCCTACTGTGTTGGTGAGAGGGTGAGTGTTGTCTCCCTGGCCTACTGTGTTGGTGAGAGGGTGAGTGTTGCCTCCCTGGCCTACTGTGTTGATGAGAGGGTGAGTGTTGTCTCCCTGGCCTACTGTGTTGGTGAGAGGGTGAGTGTTGTCACCCTGGTCTACTGTGTTGGTGAGAGGGTGAGTGTTGTCTCCCTGGCCTACTGTGTTGGTGAGAGGGTGAGTGTTGCCTCCCTGGCCTACTGTGTTGGTGAGAGGGTGAGTGTTGCCTCCCTGGCCTACTGTGTTGGTGAGAGGGTGAGTGTTGCCTCCCTGGTCTACTGTGATGGTGAGAGGGTGAGTGTGGTCACCCTGGCCTACTGTGTTGGTGAGAGGGTGAGTGTTGCCTCCCTGGCCTACTGTGTTGGTGAGAGGGTGAGTGTTGCCTCCCTGGTCTACTGTGTTGGTGAGAGGGTGAGTGTTGCCTCCCTGGCCTACTGTGTTGGTGAGAGGGTGAGTGTTGTCTCCCTGGTCTACTGTGTTGGTGAGAGGGTGAGTGTTGTCTCCCTGGTCTACTGTGTTGGTGAGAGGGTGAGTGTGGTCACCCTGGCCTACTGTGTTGATGAGAGGGTGAGTGTTTCCTCCCTGGCCTACTGTGTTGATGAGAGGGTGAGTGTTGCCTCCCTGGCCTACTGTGTTGATGAGAGGGTGAGTGTTGCCTCCCTGGCCTACTGTGTTGGTGAGAGGGTGAGTGTGGTCACCCTGGCCTACTGTGTTGGTGAGAGAGTGAGTGTTGCCTCCCTGGCCTACTGTGTTGGTGAGAGGGTGAGTGTTGCCTCCCTGGCCTACTGTGTTGTCTCCCTGGCCTACTGTGTTGGTGAGAGGGTGAGAGTTGCCTCCCTGGCCTACTATGTTTGTGAGGGGGTGAGTGTTGCCTCCCTGGCCTACTGTGTTGGTGAGAGGGTGAGTGTTGCCTCCCTGGCCTACTGTGATGGTGAGAGGGTGAGAGTTGCCTCTCTGGCCTACTGTGCTGGTGAGAGGGTGAGTGTTGCCTCCCTGGCCTAGTGTGTTGGTGAGAGGGTAAGTGTTGCTTCCCTGGCCTACTGTGTTGGTGAGAGGGTGAGTGTTGTCACCCTGGCCAACTGTGTTGGTGAGAGGGTGAGTGTGGTCACCCTGGCCTACTGTGTTGGTGAGAGGGTGAGTGTTGTCACCCTGGCCTACTGTGTTGGTGAGAGGGTGAGTGTTGCCTCCCTGGCCTACTGTGTTGGTGAGAGGGTGAGTGTTGCCTCCCTGGCCTACTGTGTTGGTGAGAGGGTGAGTGTTGCCTCCCTTGCCTACTGTGTTGGTGAGAGGGTGAGTGTTGCCTCCCTTGCCTACTGTGTTGGTGAGAGGGTGAGTGTTACCTCCCTGGCCTACTGTACTCACCTATTTGTACTCACCTATTTGTGCTTGCGGGGGTTGAGCTTTGGCTCTTTGGTCCCGCCTCTCAACTGTCAATCAACTGTGTTGGTGAGAGGGTGAGTGTGGTCACCCTGGCCTACTGTGCTGGTGAGAGGGTGAGTGTTGCCTCCCTGGCCTACTGTGTTGGTGAGAGGGTGAGTGTTGTCTCCCTGGTCTACTGTGTTGGTGAGAGGGTGAGTGTTGCCTCCCTGGCCTACTGTGTTGGTGAGAGGGTGAGTGTTGCCTCCCTTGCCTACTGTGTTGGTGAGAGGGTGAGTGTTGTCTCCCTGGCCTACTGTGTTGGTGAGAGGGTCAGTGTTGTCTCCCTGGCCTACTGTGTTGGTGAGAGGGTGAGTGTTGCCTCCCTGGCCTACTGTGTTGGTGAGAGGGTGAGTGTTGTCTCCCTGGCCTACTGTGTTGGTGAGAGGGTGAGTGTTGCCTCCCTGGCCTACTGTGTTGGTGAGAGGGTGAGTGTTGCCTCCCTGGTCTACTGTGTTGGTGAGAGGGTGAGTGTTGCTCCCTGGCCTACTGTGTTGGTGAGAGGGTGAGTGTTGCCTCCCTGGACTACTGTGTTGGTGAGAGGGTAAGTGTTGCTTCCTTGGTCTACCCTACTTGTCCTCCACAACACTTCCCTCATCCTATTCCTCATCCACATCACTACCCTCCTCTTCCTCCTCCACAACACTACCCTCCACTTCCTCCTCCCCAACACTACCCTCCTCTTCCGCCTCACCAACACTATCCCTCCTCTTCCTCCTCCACAACACTACCCTCCACTTCCTCCTTCACACCACTACCCTCCTCTTCCTCCTCCACAACACTCCCCTCCTCTTCCTCCTCCACAACACAACCCTCCTCCTTCTCCACAACACTTCCTCCTCTTCCTCCTCCATAACACAACCCTCCTCTTCCTCCTCCATAACACAACCCTCCTCTTCCTTCTCCACAACACAACCCTCCTCCTCCTCCTCCACAACACTACCCTTCTCCTCCTCCTCCACTACACTACCCTCCTCTTTCCCCTCCACAACACAACCCTCCTCCTCCTCCTCCACAACACTACCCTCCTCCTCCTCCTCCACGAAACTACCCTCCTCCTTAACACTATCCTTTACTTCTTTATCCACAACACTACCCTCCTCTTCCTCCTTCACAACACTACCCTCCTCTTCCTCCTCCACAAAACCTCCCTCCTCTTCCCTCACCACAACACTACTCTCCTCTTCCTTCTCAATAACACTACCCTCCTCTTCCTCCTCCACAACACTACCCTCCTCTCTCTCCTCCACAACAATACCCTCCTTTTCCTCCTCCACAACACTACCCTCCTCCTCCTCCTCTACAACACTACTCTCCTCACCTCCTCAACAACACTACCAACCTCCTCGTCCTCCACAACACTACCCTCCTCCTGGTCCTCCACAACACTTCCCTCCTCCTCCTCCTCCACTACACTACCCACCTCTTCCTCCTCCACAACACTACCCTCCTCTTCCTCCTCCACAACACTACCCTCCTCTTCCTCCTCCACTACACTACCCTCCTCTTCCTCCTCCACAACACTACCCCTCCTCTTCCTCCTCCACAACACTACCCTCTTCTTCCTCCTCTACAACACTACCCTCCTCTTCCTCCTTCACAACACTACCCTCCTCTTCCTCCTCTACAGCACTACCCTCCTCCTCCTCCTCCCCAACACTTCCCTCCTCATCTTCCTCTACAACACTACCCACCTCTTCTTCCTCCACAACACTACCCTCCTCTTCCTCCTCCACAACACTACCCTCCTCTTCCTGCTCCACAACACTACCCTCCTCTTCCTCCTCCACAACACTACCCTTCCTCTTCCTCCTCCACAAAACTACCCACTTCTTCCTCCTCCACAATACTACCCTCCTCTTCCTCCTCCACAGCACTACCCTAATCCTCCTCCTCCTCCACAACACTACCCTCCTCCTCTCCCTCCACAACACTACCCTACTCTTCCTCCTCCACAGCACTACCCTCCACTTCCTCCTCTACAAAACTACTCTCCTCTTCCTCCTCCACAACACTACCCTCCTCCTCCTCCTCCACAACACTTCCCTCCTCTTCCTCCTCCACAACACTACCATCCTCTTCCTCCTCCACAACACTACCCTCCTCTTCCTCTTCCACAGCACTACCCTCCTCTTCCTTCTCCACAGCACTACTCTCCTCTTCCTCCTCCACAGCACTACCCTCCTCTTCCTCCTCCATAATACTACCCTCCTCTTCCTCCTCCACAACACTACCCTCCTCTTCCTCCTCCACAGCACTACCCTCCTCTTCCTCCTCCACAGCACTACCCTCCTCTTCCTCCTCCACAGCACTACCCTCCTCTTCCTCCTCCACAGCACTACCCTCCTCTTCCTCCTCCACAAAACTACCCTCCTCTTCCTCCTCCACAGCACTACCCTCCTCTTCCTCCTCCACAAATCTACCCTCCTCTTCCTCCTCCACAGCACTACCCTCCTCTTCCTCCGCCACAAAACTTCCCTACTCTTCCTCCTCTACAACACTACCCTCCTCTTCCTCCTCTACAAAACAACCCTCCTCTTCCTCCTCCACAACACTACCCTCCTCTTCCTCCTCCACAACACTACCCTCCTTCTCTTCCTCAACAACACTACCCTCCTCTTCCTCCTCCACAAAACTAACCTCCTCTTCCTCCTCCAAAACACTTCCCTCCTCTTCCTCCCACACAACTCAACCCTCCTCTTCCTCCTCCACAACACTACCCTTCTCTTCCTCCTCCACAACACTACCCTTCTCTTCCTCCTCCACAACACTTCCCTCAATCTCCTCCTCCACAACATTTCCCTCCTCCTCCTCCTCCAGGACTCTACCCTCCTCCTCCACAACATTACCCTCCTCTTCCTCCTCCACAACACAACCCTCCTCTTCCTCTACAACACTACCCTCCTCTTCCTCTTCCACAACACTACCCTCCTCCTCCTCCTCCTCTTCCTCCAAAACATTACCCTCCTCCTCTTCCCCCTCCACCACAACACTACCCTCCTCCTCCTCCTCCTCCTCCACAACACTACCCACCTCTTCCACCTCCACAACACTACCCTCTTCTTCCTCCCCGACAACACTACCCTCCTCCTCCTTCTCCACAACACTACCCTCCTCCTCGTCCTCCACAACACTTCCCTCCTCCTCGTCCTCCACAACACTTCCCTCCTCCTCGTCCTCCACAACACTTCCCTCCTCCTCCTCCTCCACAACACTACCTTCCTCTTCCACCTCAATAACACTTCCCTCCTCTTCCTCCTCCACAACAATACCCTCCTCTTCCTCCTCCACAGCACTACCCTCCTCCTCTTCCTCCACAACACTTCCCTCCTCCTCTTCCTCCACAACACTACCCACCTCTTCCTCCTCCACAACACTACCCTCCTCTTCCTTTTCCACAACACTACCCTCCTCTTCCTCCTCCACAACACTATCCCTCCTCTTCCTTCTCCACAAAACTACCCTCCTCTTCCTCCTCCACTACACTACCCTCCTCTTCCTCCTCCACTACACTACCCTCCTCTTCCTCCTCCACAACACTACCCCTCCTCTTCCTCCTCCACAAAACTACCCACTTCTTCCTCCTCCACAACAATACCCTCCTCTTCCTCCTCCACAGCACTACCCTAATCCTCTTCCTCCACAACACTACCCTCCTCTTCCTCCTCTACAACACTATCCTTCCTCCTCCTCCTCCACAACACTACCCTCCTCTTCCTCCTTTACAACACTACTCTCCTCTTCCTCCTCTACAACACTACTCTCCTCTTCCTCCTCTACATTACTACCCTCCTCTTCCTCCACAACACTACCCTCCGCTTCCTCCTTTACAACACTACTCTCCTCTTCCTCCTCTACAACACTACTCTCCTCTTCCTCCTCTACATTACTACCCTCCTCTTCCTCCTCAACAACACTACTCTCCTCTTTCTCCTCCACAACACTACCCTCCTCCTCCTCCTCCTCCACAACACTACCCTCCTCTTCCTCCTCCACAACACTACCCTCCTCTTCCTCCTCCACAACACAACCCTCATCTTCCTCCTCCACAGCACTACCCTTCTCTTCCTCTTCCACAGCAATACCCTCCTCTTCTTTCTCAATAACACTCCTCCTCCTCCAAAACTCTGCCCTCCTCTTCCTCCTCCTCCTCCGCAACACTACCCTCCACTTCATCCTCCACAACACTACTCTCCACTTCATCCTCCGAAACACTACCCTCCTCTTCCTCCTCCACAACCCTCCTCTCTTCTTCCTTCTCCAAAACCCTACCCTCATCCTCCTCCTCCTCCACAACACTTCCCTCCTCTTCCTTCTCCACAACACTACCCTCCAAGTCTTCCTCCACAACACTACCCTCCTCTTTCTCCTCCACAACACTACCCCCTCTTCATTCTCCACAACACTACCCTCCAAGTCTTCCTCCACAACACTACCCTCCTCTTCCTTCTCCACAACACTACCCTCCTCTTCCTCCTCCACAGCACTACCCTTCTCTTCCTCTTCCACAGCACTACCCTCCTCTTCCTTCAGTACAACACTACACTCCTCCTCCACCTCCTCTACAACATTACCCTCCTCCTCCTCCTCCACACCAATACCCTCCTCATCCTCCTCCTCCACAACACTACTCTCCTCTTCCTCCTCCACAACACTTCCCTCCTCCTCTTCCTCTACAACACTACCCTCCTCCTCCTCCTCCTCCTCCACAACACAACCTTCCTCTTCCTTCTCCACAACACTTCCCTCCTCCTCTTTTTTCACAACACTACCCACCTCTTCTTCCTCCACAGCACTACCCACCTCATCCTCCTCCACAACACTACCCTCCTCTTCCTCCTCCACAGCACTACCCTCCTCTTCCTTCTCAAAAGCACTTCTCTTCTCTTCCTCCTCCACAACACTACCCTCCTCCTCCTCCACAGCACTACCCCTCCTCTTCTTCCTCCACAAAACTACCCTCCTCTTCCTCCTGAACAACACTACCCTCCTCTTCCTCCTCCACAACACTACCCCCCCCTTTTTCTCCTCCACAACACTACCCTCCTCTTCCTCCTCCACAATACTACCCTCCTCTTCCTCCTCCACAATACTACCCTCCTCTTCCTCCTCCACAATACTACCCTCCTCTTCCTCCTCCACAATACTACCCTCCTCTTCCTCCTCCACAATACTATCCTCCTCTTCCTCCTCCACAACACTATCCTCCTCTTCCTCCTCCACAACACTACCCTCCTCTTCCTCCTCCACAACACTACCCTCCTCTTCCTCCTCCACAGAACTACCCTACTCTTTCTCCTCTACAACACTACCCTCCTCTTCCTCCTCCACAACACTACCCTCCTCTTCCTCCTCCACAGAACTACCCTACTCTTTCTCCTCTACAACAGTACTCTCCTCTTCCTCCTCTACATTACTACCCTCCTCTTCCTCCTCTACAACACTACCCTCCTCTTCCTCCTCAACAACACTACCCACCTCTTCCTCCTCCACAAATCTACCCTCCTCTGCGTCCTCCTCAACACAACCCTCCTCCTCCTCCTCCTCCACAACATTACCCTCCTCTTTCACCTCCACAACACTACCCTCCTTCTCCTCCTCCATAACACTTCCTTCCTCTTCCTCCCCCACAACACAACCCTCGTCTTCCTCCTCCAAAACACAACCCTCCTCTTCCTCCTCCACAACACTTCCCTCCTTCTCCTCCTCCACAACACTTCCCTCCACCTCCACAACACTACCCTCCTCTTCCTCCCCCAAAACACAACCCTCCTCTTCCTCTCTGTCTCTGTCTGTCTCTGCCTCTCTGTCTCTACCTTTCTGTCTCAGCCTCTCTGTCTCTGCCTCTCTGTCTCAGCCTCTCTGTCTCTGCCTCTCTGTCTCTTCCTCTCTGTCTCTGCCACTCTGTCTCTGCCTCTTTCTGCCACTCTGTCTCTGCCTCTCGGTCTCTGCCTCTCTGTCTTTGTCTCTCGATCTCTGCCTCATTGACTCTACCTCTCTGTCACAGCCTCTCTGTCTCTGCCTCTTTGTCTCTGCTTCTCTGTCTCTGCCGCTCTGTCTCTGCCTCTCTGTCTCTGCCTCTCCTTCTCTGCCTCTCTGCCTCTCTTTCTCTGCCTCTCTGTATCTGCCTCTCTACCTCTGCCCCTCTACCTCTGCCCCTCTGTCTCTGCCTCTGTGTCTCTGCCTCTCTGTCTCTGCCTCTCTGTTTCTGCCTCTCTGACTCAGCCTCTCTGTCTCTGCCTCTCTGTCTCTGTCTCAGTCTGAATCTGCCTCTCTGTCTCTGCCTCTGTCTCTGCCTCTCTGTCTATGCCTCTCTGTCTCAGCCTCTTTGTCTCTGCCTCTCTGTCTCTGTCTGTCTCTGCCTCTCTGTCTCTGCCTCTCTATCTCTGCCTCTCTGTCTCTGCCTCTCTGTCTCTGCTACTCTGTCTATGCCTCTCTGTCTCAGCCTCTTTGTCTCTGCCTCTCTGTCTCTGTCTGTCTTTGCCTCTCTGTCTCTGCCTCTCTGTTTCTGACTCTCTGTCTCTGTCTGACTCTGCCTCTGCCACTCAGTCTTTGCCTCTCTGTCTCAGCCTCTTTGTCTCTGCCTCTCTGTCTCTGTCTGACTCTGCTTCTCTGACTCTGCCTCTCTGTCTCAGCCTCTCTGTCTAGACCACTATGTCTCTGCCTCACTATCTCTGCCTCTTTGTCTCTGCTTCTCTGTCTCTGCCGCTCTGTCTCTGCCTCTCTGTCTGTCTGTCTCTGCCTCTCTGTCTCAGCCTCTCTGTCTATGCCTCTCTGTCTCAGCCTCTCTGTCTCTGCCTCTCTGTCGCAGCCTCTCTGTCGCAGCCTCTCTGTCTCTGCCTCTCTGTTTTCACCTCTCTGTCTCTTTGTCTCAGCCTCCCTGTCTCTGCTTCTCTGTCTCTGCCTCTCTTTTTCCCTGTCTCAGCCTCTCTGTCTCTGCCTCTCTGTCTCTTCCTCTCAATCTCAGCCTCTCTGTCTCTCCCTCTCTGTCTCTACCACTCTGTCTCTGCCTCTCTGTCTCTGCCTCTCTGTCTCTGCCTCTCTGTCTGTGCCTCTCTGTCTCTGCCTCTCTGTCTCAGCCTCTTTGTCTCTCTGCCTCTCTGTCTCTGCCTCTCTGTCTCTGCCTCTCTGTCTCTGCCTCTCTGACTCTGAGTCTCAAAAGCTGCCTCTGTCTCTGTCTCTCTGTCTCTGCCTCTCTGTCTCTGCCTTTCTGTCTCTGCCTCTCTGTCTCTGCCTCTCATGCTCTGCCTCTCTGACTCTGCCTCTCTGTCTGTGCCTCTCTGTCTGTGCCTTTCTGTCTGTGCCTCTCTGTCTCTGCCTCTCTGTCTCTGCCTCTCTGTCTCTGCCTCTCTGACTCTGCCTCTCTGTCTCAGCTTTTCTGTCTGTGCCTCTCTGTCTGTGCCTCTCTGTCTCTGCCTCTCTGTCTCTGCCTCTCTGTCTCTATCTCTATGTCTCTGCCTCTGTCTCTGCCTCTCTGTCTCTGTCTGTCTGTCTCTGCCTCTCTGTCTCTGTCTGTCTCTGCCTCTCTGTCTCTGCCTCCTGTCTCTGCCTCTCTGACTCTGCCTCTCTGACTCTTCTTCTCTGTCTCTGCCTCTCTATTTGCCTCTCTATCTCTGGCTCTCTTTCTCTGCTTCTCTATCTTTGCCTCTCTATCTCTGGCTCTCTTTCTCTGCCTCTCTGACTCTGCCTCTCTGTCTCTGTCTCGGCGTCTCTGTCTCTGCCTCTCTGTCTCTGTCTCGGCGTCTCTGTCTCTGCCTCTCTGTCTCTGCCTCTCTGACTCTGCCTCTCTGACTCTTCCTCTCTGTCTCAGCCTCTCTGTCTCTGCCTCTCTGTCTCTGCCTCTCTGTCTCGGCGTCTCTGTCTCTGCCTCTCTGACTCTGCCTCTCTGACTCTTCCTCTCTGTCTCAGCCTCTCTGTCTCTGCCTCTCTGTCTCTGCCTCTCTGACTCTGCCTCTCTGTCTCTGCCTCTTTGTCTCTGCCTCTCTGTCTCTGCCTCTTTGTCTCTGTCTGTCTCTGCCTCTCTGTCTCTGCCACTCTGTCTCTGTCAGTCCCTGCCTCTCTGTCTCTGCCTCTCTGACTCTGCCTCTCCATCTCTGCCTCTGTGTCTCAGCCTCTTTGTCTCTGCCTCTCTGTCTTTGCCTCTCTGTCTCAGCCTCTCTTTCTCAGCCTCTCTGTCTCTGCCTCTTTGTCTCTCCCTCTCTGTCTCTGCCTCTCTGTCTCTGCCTCTCTTTCTCTGTCTCTCTGTTTCTGCGTCTCTGTCTCTAGCTGCCTAGCTCTCTGTTTCTGCCTCTCTGTCTCTGCCTCTCTGTCTCGGCCTCTCTGACTCTGTCTCTCTGTCTCTGCCTGTCTGTCTCAGCCTCTCTGTCTCTGCATCTCTGTCTCTCTGACTCTGTCTCTGCCTCTCTGTCTCTGCCTCTCTGTCTTTACCTCTCTGTCTCAGCCTCTCTGTCTCTGCCTCTCTGTTCCTGTCTCTCTCTGCCTCTCTGTCTCTGCCTCTCTATCACTGCCTCTCTGACTCTGTCTCTCTGTCTCTGCCTCTCTGTCTCAGTTTCTCTGTCTCTGCCTCTCTGTCTCTGCCTCTCTGACTCTGTCTCTGCCTCTCTGTCTCAGCCTCTCTGTCTCTGCCTCTCTGTCTCTGTCTGTCTCTGCCTCTGCCTCTCTGACTCTGCCTCTCTGTATTTGAATCCCTGTCTCTGCCTCTCTGACTCTGCCTCTCTGACTCTACCTCTCTGGCTCGGCCTCTCTGTCTAGGCCTCTCTGTCTCTGCCTCTCTGTGTCTGCCTCTCTGTCTCTGTCTGTCTCTGCCTCTCTGTCTCTATCTGTCTCTGCCTCTTTGTCTCAGCCTCTCTGTCTCTGCCTCTCTGTTTCCCTGCCTCAGCCTCTCTGTCTCTGCCTCTCGGTCTCTTCCTCTCTGTCTCAGTCTCTCTGTCTCTCCCTTTCTATCTCTACCTCTCTGTCTCTGCCGCTCTGTCTCTGCCTCTCTGTCTCTGCCTTTCTGTCTCTGCCTCTCTGTCTCTGTCTGTCTCTGCCTCTCTGAATCTGCCTCTCTGTCACTGCCTCTCTGTTTTTGCCTCTCGGTTTCTGCCTCTCTGTCTCTGCCTCTCTCTCTCAGCCTCTCTGTCTCTGCCTCTCTGTCTCTGCCTCTCTGTTTCAGCCACTCTGTCTCTGCTGCTCTGTCTCTGCCTCTCTGTCACAGACTCTCTTTCTCTGTCTCTCTGTCTCTGCCTCTCTGTCTCTAATTCTCTGTCTCTGCCTCTCTGTCTCTGCCTCTCTGACTCTGCCTCTCTGTCTCTGCCTCTCTGTCTCGGCGTCTCTGTCTCTGCCTCTGTCTCTGCCTCTCTGACTCTGCCTCTCTGACTCTTCCTCTCTGTCTCAGCCTCTCTGTCTCTGCCTCTCTGTCTCTGAATCTCTGACTCTGCCTCTCTGTCTCTGCCTCTTTGTCTCTGCCTCTCTGTCTCTGTCTGTCTCTGCCACTCTGTCTCTGTCAGTCTCTGCCTCTCTGTCTCTGCCTCTCTGTCTCAGCCTCTCTTTCTCAGCCTCTCTGTCTCTGCCTCTTTGTCTCTCCCTCTCTGTCTCTGCCTCTCTGTCTCTGCCTCTCTTTCTCTGTCTCTCTGTTTCTGCGTCTCTGTCTCTAGCTGCCTCTCTGTTTCTGCCTCTATGTCTCTGCCTCTCTGTCTCGGCCTCTCTGACTCTGTCTCTCTGTCTCTGCCTGTCTGTCTCAGCCTCTCTGTCTCTGCCTCTCTGTCTCTGCCTCTCTGACTCTGTCTCTGCCTCTCTGTCTCTGCCTCTCTGTCTCAGCCTCTCTGTCTCTGCCTCTCTGTTCCTGTCTGTCTCTTTCTGTCTGTCTCTGCCTCTCTGTCTCTGCCTCTCTGTCTCTGCCTCTCTGTCTTTGCCTCTCTGTCTCAGCCTCTCTGTCTCTGCCTCTCTGTTCCTGTCTGTCTCTGCCTCTCTGTCTCTGCCTCTCTATCACTGCCTCTCTGACTCTGCCTCTCTGTCTCAGCCTCTCTGTCTCTGCCTCTCTGTCTCTGCCTCTCTCACTCTGTCTCTGCCTCTCTGTCTCTGCCTCTCTGTCTCTGCCTCTGTCTCTGCCTCTCTGTCTTTGCCTCTCTGTCTCAGCCTCTCTGTCTCTGCCTCTCTGTCTCTGTCTGTCTCTGCCTCTGCCTCTCTGACTCTGCCTCTCTGACTCTGTCTCTGTCTGTCTCTGCCTCTGCCTCTCTGACTCTGCCTCTCTGTCTTTGCCTCCCTGTCTCTGTCTCTCTGTCTCTGCCTCTCTGTCTCTGTCTGTCTCTGCCTCTCTGTCTCTGTCTGTCTCTGCCTCTTTGTCTCAGCCTCTCTGTCTCTGCCTCTCTGTTTCTGCCTCACTGTCACAGCCTCTCTGTCTCTGCCTCTCTGTCTCTGACTCTCTGTCTCGGCCTCTCTGTCTTGGCCTCTCGGTCTCTGCCTCTCTGTCTCTGCTTCTCTGTCTCTGCCTCTCTGTTTCCCTGCCTCAGCCTCTCTGTCTCTGCCTCTCGGTCTCTTCCTCTCTGTCTCAGCCTCTATTTCTCTCCCTTTCTATCTCTACCTCTCTGTCTCTGCCGCTCTGTCTCTGCCTCTCTGTCTCTGCCTTTCTGTCTCTGCCTCTCTGTCTCTGTCTGTCTCTGCCTCTCTGTCTCTGTCTCTGCCTCTCTGACTCTGCCTCTCTGACTCTGCCTCTCTGTTTTTGCCTCTCGGTTTCTGCCTCTCTGTCTCTGCCTCTCTCTCTCAGCCTCTCTGTCTCTGCCTCTCTGTCTCTGCCTCTCTGTTTCAGCCACTCTATCTCTGCTGCTCTGTCTCTGCCTCTCTGTCACAGACTCTCTTTCTCTGTCTCTCTGTCTCTAATTCTCTGTCTCTGCCTCTCTGGCTCTGCCTCTCTGACTGCCTCTCTGTCTCTGTCTGTCTCTGCCTCTCTGTCTCTGCCTCTCTGTCTCTGCCTCTCTGAATCTGCCTCTCTGTCTCTGTCTGTCACTGCCTCTCTGCCTCTGCCTCTCTCTCGCTGCCTCACTGTCTCTGCCTCTCTGTCTCTGTCTCTCTGTCTCTGCCTCTCAGTCTCAGCCTCTCTGTCACTGCCTCTCAGTCTCTGCCTCTCTGTCTCAGCCTCTCTGTCTTGGTCTCTCTGTCTCTGCCTCTCTGTCTCTGCCTCTCTATCACTGCCTCTCTGACTCTGCCTCTCTGTCTCTGCCTCTCTGTCTCTGCCTCTCTGTCTCAGCCTCTCTGCCTTAGCCTCTCTGTCTCTACCTCTCTGTCTCTGCCTTTCTGTCTTTGCCTCTCTGTCTCTGCCTCTCTGACTCTGCCTCTCTGACTCTACCTCTCTGTCTCGGCCTCTCTGTCTAGGCCTCTCTGTCTCTTCCTCTCTGTCTCTGCCTCTCTGTCTCTGTCTGTCTCTGCCTCTCTGTCTCTGTCTGTCTCTGCCTCTTTGTCTCAGCCTCTCTGTCTCTGCCTCTCTGTTTCAGACTCACTGTCTCAGCCTCTCTGCCTCTGCCTCTCTGTCTCTGCCTCTCTGTCTCGCCCTCTCTGTCTTGGCCTCTCTGTCTCTGCCTCTCTGACTCTGCCTCTCTGACTCTTCCTCTCTGTCTCAGCCTCTCTGTCTCAGCCTCTCTGTCTCTGCCTCTCTGACTCTGCCTCTCTGACTCTGCCTCTCTGTCTCTGCCTCTTTGTCTCTGCCTCTCTGTCTCTGTCTGTCTCTGCCTCTCTGTCTCTGCCACTCTGTCTCTGTCAGTCTCTGCCTCTCTGTCTCTGCCTCTCTGTCTCAGCCTCTCTTTCTCAGCCTCTCTGTCTCTGCCTCTCTGTCTCTGCCTCTCTTTCTCTGTCTCTCTGTTTCTGCGTCTCTGTCTCTAGCTGCCTCTCTGTTTCTGCCTCTATGTCTCTGCCTCTCTGTCTCGGCCTCTCTGACTCTGTCTCTCTGTCTCTGCCTGTCTGTCTCAGCCTCTCTGTCTCTGCCTCTCTGTCTCTGCCTCTCTGACTCTGTCTCTGCCTCTCTGTCTCTGCCTCTCTGTCTTTGCCTCTCTGTCTCAGCCTCTCTGTCTCTGCCTCTCTGTTCCTGTCTGTCTCTTCCTGTCTGTCTCTGCCTCTCTATCACTGCCTCTCTGACTCTGTCTCTCTGTCTCTGCCTCTCTGTCTCAGCCTCTCTGTCTCTGCCTCTCTGTCTCTGCCTCTCTGACTCTGTCTCTGCCTCTCTGTCTCTGCCTCTCTGTCTTTGCCTCTCTGTCTCAGCCTCTCTGTCTCTGCCTCTCTGTCTCTGTCTGTCTCTGCCTCTGCCTCTCTGACTCTGCCTCTCTGACTCTGTCTCTGTCTGTCTCTGCCTCTGCCTCTCTGACTCTCTGTCTTTGCCTCCCTGTCTCTGCCTCTCTGACTCTGCCTCTCTGACTCTACCTCTCTGGCTCGGCCTCTCTGTCTAGGCCTCTCTGTCTCTGTATCTCTGTCTCTGCCTCTCTGTCTCTGTCTGTCTCTGCCTCTCTGTCTCTGTCTGTCTCTGCCTCTTTGTCTCAGCCTCTCTGTCTCTGCCTCTCTGTTTCAGCCTCACTGTCACAGCCTCTCTGTCTCTGCCTCTCTGTCTCTGCCTCTCTGTCTCGGCCTCTCTGTCTTGGCCTCTCGGTCTCTGCCTCTCTGTCTCTGCCTCTCTGTCTCTGCCTCTCTGTCTCTCTGTCTCAGCCTCTCTGTCTCTGCTTCTCTGTCTCTGCCTCTCTGTTTCCCTGCCTCAGCCTCTCTGTCTCTGCCTCTCGGTCTCTTCCTCTCTCTCTCAGCCTCTATGTCTCTCCCTTTCTATCTCTGCCTCTCTGTCTCTGCCTTTCTGTCTCTGCCTCTCTGTCTCTGTCTGTCTCTGCCTCTCTGTCTCTGCCTCTCTGTCTCTGCCTCTCTGACTCTGCCTCTCTGACTCTGCCTCTCTGACTCTGCCTCTCTGACTCTGCCTCTCTGTCTCTGCCTCTCTGTCACTGCCTCTCTGTTTTTGCCTCTCGGTTTCTGCCTCTCTGTCTCTGCCTCTCTCTCTCAGCCACTCTGTCTCTGCTGCTCTGTCTCTGCCTCTCTGTCACAGACTCTCTTTCTGTCTCTCTGTCTCTGCCTCTCTGTCTCTAATTCTCTGTCTCTGCCTCTCTGGCTCTGCCTCTCTGACTCTGCCTCTCTGTCTCTGTCTGTCTCTGCCTCTCTGTCTCTGCCTCTCTGTCTCTGCCTCTCTGAATCTGCCTCTCTGTCTCTGTCTTTCACTGCCTCTCTGCCTCTGCCTCTCTCTCGCTGCCTCACTGTCTCTGCCTCTCTGTCTCTGCCTCTCTGTCTCTGTCTCTCTGTCTCTGCCTCTCAGTCTCAGCCTCTCTATCACTGCCTCTCAGTCTCTGCCTCTCTGTCTCAGCCTCTCTGTCTTGGTCTCTCTGTCTCTGCCTCTATGTCTCTGCCTCTCTTTCTCTGCCTCTCTGTCTCAGCCTCTCTGTCTCTGCCTCTCTGACTCTCCCTCTTTGACTCTCCCTCTCTGTCTCTGCCTCTCTCTCGCTGCCTCTCTGTCTCAGCCTCTCTGACTCTGCCTCTCTGTTTCTGCCTCTCTGTCTCTGCCTCTATCTCTCAGCCTCTCTGACTCTGCCTCTCGGTCTCAGCCTCTCTGTCTCAGCCTCTCTGTCTTAGCCTCTCTGTCTCTACCTCTCTGTCTCTGCCTCTCTGTCTTTGCCTCTCTGTCTCAGCTTCTCTGTTTCTGCCTCTCTGTTCCTGTCTGTCTCTGCCTCTCTGTCTCTGCCTCTCTATCACTGCCTCTCTGACTCTGCCTCTCTGACTCTGCCTCTCTGTCTCTGCCTCTCTGTCTCAGCCTCTCTGCCTTAGCCTCTCTGTCTCTACCTCTCTGTCTCTGCCTTTCTGTCTTTGCTTCTCTGTCTCTGCCTCTCTGACTCTGCCTCTCTGACTCTACCTCTCTGTCTAGGCCTCTCTGTCTCTGCCTCTCTGTCTCTGCCTCTCTGTCTCTGTCTGTCTCTGCCTCTCTGTCTCTGTCTGTCTCTGCCTCTTTGTCTCAGCCTCTCTGTCTCTGCCTCTCTGTTTCAGACTCACTGTCTCAGCCTCTCTGCCTCTGCCTCTCTGTCTCTGCCTCTCTGTCTCGCCCTCTCTGTCTTGGCCACTCTGTCTCTGCCTCTCTGTCTCTGCCTCTCTGTCTCAGCCTCTCTGTCTCAGCCTCTTTGTCTCTGTCTCTCTGTCTCAGCCTCTCTGTCTCTGCCTTTCTGTCTCTGCCTCTCTGTCTCTGCCTCTCATGCTGTGCCTCTCTGACTCTGTCTGTCTCTGCCTCTCTTTCTCTGCCACTCTGTCTCTGTCAGTCTCTGCCTCTCTCTCGCTGCCTCTCTGTCTCTGCCTCTCTGTCTCTGTCTCTCTGTCTCAGCCTCTCAGTCTCAGCCTCTCTGTCACTGCCTCTCAGCTCTGCCTCTCTGACTCTGTCTGTCTCTGCCTCTCTGTCTCTGCCACTCTGTCTCTGTCAGTCTCTGCCTCTCTCTCGCTGCCTCTCTGTCTCAGCCTCTCTGTCTTGGTCTCTCTGTCTCTGCCTCTATGTCTCTGCCTCTTTTTCTCTGCCTCTCTGTCTCAGCCTTTCTGTCTCTGCCTCTCTGACTCTCCCTCTTTGACTCTCCCTCTCTGTCTCTGCCTCTCTCTCGCTGCCTCTCTGTCTCAGCCTCTCTGACTCTGCCTCTCTGTTTCTGCCTCTCTGTCTCTGCCTCTATCTCTCAGCGTCTCTGTCTCTGCCTCTCTGACTCTCCCTCTCTGACTCTGCCTCTCTGACTCTGCCTCTATGTCTCAGCCTCTCTGTCTTAGCCTCTCTGTCTCTACCTCTCTGTCTCTGCCTCTCTGTCTTTGCCTCTCTGTCTCAGCCTCTCTGTCTCTGCCCCTCTGTCTGTGCCTCTCTGTCTGCCTCTCTGACTCTGCCTCTCTGTCTCTCTGTCTCTGTCTCTCTGTCTCTGCCTCTCTGTCTCTGCCTCTCTGTCTCTGTCTGTCTCTGCCTCTCTGTCTCAGTCTGTCTCTGCCTCTTTGTCTCAGCCTCTCTGTCTCTGCCTCTCTGTTTCAGCCTCACTGTCACAGCCTCTCTGTCTCTTCTTCTCTGTCTCTGCCGCTCTGTCTCTGCCTCTCTGTCTCTGCCTTTCTGTCTCTGCCTCTCTGTCTCTGCCTCTCATGCTCTGCCTCTCTGACTCTGTCTGTCTCTGCCTCTCTGTCTCTGCCACTCTGTCTCTGTCAGTCTCTGCCTCTCTCTCGCTGCCTCTCTGTCTCTGCCTCTCTGTCTGTCTCTCTGTCTCAGCCTCTCAGTCTCAGCCTCTCTGTCACTGCCTCTCAGTCTCTGCCTCTCTGACTCTGTCTTTCTCTGCCTCTCTGTCTCTGCCACTCTGTCTCTGTCAGTCTCTGCCTCTCTCTCGCTGCCTCTCTGTCTCAGCCTCTCTGTCTTGGTCTCTCTGTCTCTGCCTCTATGTCTCTGCCTCTCTTTCTCTGCCTCTCTGTCTCAGCCTCTCTCTCTCTGCCTCTCTGACTCTCCCTCTTTTACTCTCCCTCTCTGTTTCTGCCTCTCTATCGCTGCCTCTCTGTCTCAGCCTCTCTGACTCTGCCTCTCTGTTTCTGCCTCTCTGTCTCTGCCTCTATCTCTCAGCGTCTCTGTCTCTGCCTCTCTGACTCTCCCTCTCTGACTCTGCCTCTCTGACTCTGCCTCTATGTCTCAGCCTCTCTGTCTTAGCCTCTCTGTCTCTATCTCTCTGTCTCTGCCTCTCTGTCTTTGCCTCTCTGTCTCAGCCTCTCTGTCTCTGCCCCTCTGTCTGTGCCTCTCTGTCTGCCTCTCTGACTCTGCCTCTCTGTCTCAGCCTCTCTGTCTCTCTGTCTCTGCCTCTCTGTCTCTATCTCTCTGTCTCTGCCTCTCTGTCTCTGCCTTTCTGAAGCTGCCTCTCTGTCTCTGTTTGTCTTTCTCTGCCTCTCTGTCTCTGTCTGTCTCTGCCTCTCTGTCTCTGCCTCTCTGACTCTGCCTCTCTGACTCTGCCTCTCTGTCACTGCCTCTCTGTCACTGCCTCTCGGTTTCTGCCTCTCTGTCTCTGCCTCTCTCTCTCAGCCTCTCTGTCTCTGCCTCTCTGTCTCTGCCTCTCTGTTTCAGCCTCTCTGTCTCTGCCGCTCTGTCTCTGCCTCTTTGCTTCGACCTCTCTCTCTCTGCCTCTCTGTCTCGGACTCTCTGTCTCAGCCTCTCTGTCTCTGCCTCTCTGTCTCTGCCTCTCTGACTCTGCCTCTCTGTCTCTGCCTCTCTGTCTCTGCCTCTCTGTCTCTGTCTGTCTCTGCCTCTCTGTCTCTGCCTCTCTGTCTCTGCCTCTCTGACTTTGCCTCACTGTCTCAGCCTCTCTGTCTCCGCCTCTCTCTCTTAGCCTCTTTGTCTCTGCCTCTCTGTCTCTGCCTCTCTGTTTCCGCCTCTCTGTCTCTGCCGCTCTGTCTCTGCCTCTCTGCCACAGACTCTCTTTCTCTGCCTTTCTGTCTCTGCCTCTCTGTCACAGACTCTCTTTCTTTGCCTCTCTGTCTCTGCCTCTCTGTCTCTGCCTCTCTGTGCCTCTCTGACTCTGCCTCTCTGTCTCTGCCTCTCTGTCTCTGCCTCTCTGACTCTGCCTCTCTGACTCTGCCTCTCTGTCTCAGCCTCTCTGACTCTGCCTCTCTGTCTCAGCCTCTCTTTCACTGCCATTCAGTCTCTGCCTCTCTGTCTCAGCCTCTCTGTCTCTGCCTCTCTCTCTTAGCCTCTTTGTCTCTGCCTCTCTGTCTCTGCCTCTCTGTTTCCGCCTCTCTGTCTCTGCCGCTCTGTCTCTGCCTCTCTGCCACAGACTCTCTTTCTCTGCCTTTCTGTCTCTGCCTCTCTGTCACAGACTCTCTTTCTTTGCCTCTCTGTCTCTGCCTCTCTCTCTTAGCCTCTTTGTCTCTGCCTCTCTGTCTCAGCCTCTCTGTCTTGGCCTCTCTGTCTCTGCCTCTCTGTCTCTGCCTCTCTGTCTCTGCCTCTGTGACTCTGCCTCTCTGACTCTGCCTCTCTGTCTCAGCCTCTCTTTCACTGCCATTCAGTCTCTGCCTCTCTGTCTCAGCCTCTCTGTCTCTGCCTCTCTGACTCTGCCTCTCTGTTTCTGCCTCTCTGCCTCTGCCTCTCTCTCGCTGCCTCTCTGTCTCAGCCTCTCTGACTCTGCCTCTCTGTCTCTGCCGCTCTGTCTCTGCCTCTCTGTCACAGACTTTCTGTCTCTGCCTCTGTCTCTGCCACTCTGTCTCTGCCTCTCTGTCTCTGCCTCTCTGACTCTGCCTCTCTGTCTCAGCCTCTCTGTCTCTGCCTCTCTGTCTCTGCCTCTCTGTCTCAGCCTATCTGTCTCTGCCTCTCTGTCTCTGCCTCTCTGTCTCTGCCTCTCTGTCTCTGCCTCTCTGACTCTGCCTCTCTGTCTTGGCCTCTCTGTCTCAGCCTATCTGTCTCTGCCTCTCTGTCTCTGCCTCTTTGTCTCAGACTTTCTGTCACTGCCTCTCAGTCTCTGCCTCTCTGTCTCTGTCTGTCTCTGCCTCTCTGTCTCTGCCTCTCTGTCTCTCTGTCTACGCCTCTCTGTCTCTGCTTCTCTGTCTCTGCCTCTCTGTTTCTCTGTCTCTGACTCTCAGTCTCTGCCTCTCTGTCTCTGTCTGTCTCTGCCTCTCTGTCTCTGCCTCTCGGTCTCTCTGTCTACGCCTCTCTGTCTCTGCTTCTCTGTCTCTGCCTCTCTGTTTCTCTGTCTCTGACTCTCAGTCTCTGCCTCTCTGTCTCTTCCTCTCTGTCTCAGCCTCTCTGTCTCTCCCTCTGTCTCAACCTCTCTGTCTCTGCCTCTCTGTCTCTGCCTCTCTGTCTAGACCTCTCTGTCTCTGCCTTTCTGTCTCTTCCTCTCTGTCTCTGCCTCTCTGTCTAGACCTCTCTGTCTCTGCCTTTCTGTCTCTTCCTCTCTGTCTCTGCCTCTCTGTCTAGACCTCTCTGTCTCTGCCTCTCTGACTCTACCTCTCCTTCTCAGCCTCTCTGTCTAGGCCTCTCTGTCTCTGCCTCTCTGTCTCTGCCTCTCTGTCTCTGTCTGTGTCTGCCTCTTTGTCTCAGCCTCTCTGTCTCTGCCTCTTTGTCTCTGCTTCTCTGTCTCTGCCGCTCTGTCTCTGCCTCTCTGTCTGTCTGTCTCTGCCTCTCTGTCTCTGCCTCTCTGTCTCAGCCTCTCTGTCTCAGCCTCTCTGTCTCTGCCTCTCTGTCTCTGAATCTCTGTCTCTGCCTCTCTCTCTCTGCCTCTTTGTCTCGGCCTCTCTGTCTTAGCCTCTCTGTATCTGCCCTTCTGTCTATGCCTCTCTGTCTCAGCCTCTCTGTCTCTGCCTCTCTGTCTCTGCCTCTCTTTCTCTCTGTCTCAGCCTCTCTGTCTCTGCTTCTCTGTCTCTGCCTCTCTGTTTCCCTGTCTCAGCCTCTCTGTCTCTGCCTCTCTGACTCTGCCTCTCTGTCTCTGCCTCTCTGACTCATCCTCTTTGTCTTTGCATCTCTGTCTCTGCCTCTCTGTCACTGCCTCCCTGTCTCTGCCTCTCTGACTCTGCCTCTCTGTCTCAGCCACTCTGTCTCTGCCTCTCTGTCTCTGCCTCTATGTCTCAGCCTATCTGTCTCAGCCTCTCTGTCACTGCCTCTCAGTCTCTGCCTCTCTGTCTCTGTCTGTCTCTGCCTCTCCGTCTCTGCCTCTTTGTCTCTCTGTCTACGCCTCTCTGTCTCTGCTTCTCTGTCTCTGCCTCTCTGTTTCTCTGTCTCTGGCTCTCTGTCTCTGCCTCTCTGTCTCTTCCTCTCTGTCTCAGCCTCTCCGTCTCTCCCTCTCTGTCTCTACCTCTCTGTCTCTGACTCTCTGTCTCAGCCTCTCTGTCTCTGCCTCTCTGTCTCTGCCTCTGCCTCTCTGACTCTGCCTCTCTGTCTCTGCCTCTCTTTCTCTGCCTCTGTTACTCTGCCTCTCTGTCTCTGCCTCTCTGTCTCTGCCTCTCTATCTCTGCCTCTCTGTCTCTTCCTCTCTGACTCTGCCTCTCTGTCTCTGCCTCTCTGTTTCTGTCTCTGTTTCTGCCTCTCTGTCTCTGCCTCTTTGTCTCGGCCTCTCTATCTCAGCCTCTCTGTCTCTGCCTCTCTGTCTCTGCCTCTCTGACTCTGCCTCTGCCGCTCTGTCTCTGCCTCTCTGTTTCTGTCTCTGCCTCTCTGTCTCTGCCTCTCTGTCTCTGCCTCTCAGTCTTTGCCTCACTGTCTCAGCCTCTCTGTCTCTGTCTGTCTCTGCCTCTCTGTCTCTGCCTCTCTGACTCTGCCCCTCTGTCTCTGCCTCTCTGTCTCTGCCTCTCTGTCTCTCTCTCAGCCTCTCTGTTTCTGCCTCTCTGTCTCTGCCTCTCTGTCTCTGGCTCTGCCTGTCTGCCTCAGCCTCTCTGTCTCTACCTCTCTGTCTGTACCTCTGTGTCTCTACATTTCTGTCTCTGCCTCTCTGTCTCTGCCTCTCTGTCTCTGCCTCTCTGACTCTTCCTCTCTGTCTCTGCCTCTCTATCTTTGCCTCTTTGTCTCTCTGTCTACGCCTCTCTGTCTCTGCTTTTCTGTCTCTGCCTCTCTGTTTCTCTATCTCTGGCTCTCTGTCTCTGCCTCTCTGTCTCTTCCTCTCTGTCTCAGCCTCTCTGTCTCTCCCTCTCTGTCTCTACCTCTCTGTCTCTGACTCTCTGGCTCTGCCTCTCTGCCTCAGCCTCTCTGTCTCTACCTCTCTGTCTCTTCCTCTGTGTCTCTACCTCTTTGTCTCTGCCTCTCTGTCTCTGCCTCTCTGTCTCTGCCTCTCTGACTCAGCCTCTCTGACTCAGCCTCTCTGTCTCTGCCTCTCTGTCTCTGCCTCTCTGTCTGTGCCTCGCTGACTCTGCCTCTCTGACTCTTCCTCTCTGTCTCTGCCTCTCTATCTTTGCTTCTCTGTCTCTGCCTCTCTGACTCTGCCTCTCTGACTCTGCCTCTCTGACTCTGCCTCTCTGTCTCTGCTTCTCTGTCTCTGGCTCTGCCTCTCTGCCTCAGCCTCTCTGTCTCTACCTCTCTGTCTCTACCTCTGTGTCTCTACCTCTTTGTCTCTGCCTCTCTGTCTCTGCCTCTCTGTCTCTGCCTCTCTGACTCAGCCTCTCTGTCTCTGCCTCTCTGTCTCTGCCTCTCTGTCTGTGCCTCGCTGACTCTGCCTCTCTGACTCTTCCTCTCTGTCTCTGCCTCTCTATCTTTGCTTCTCTGTCTCTGTCTCTCTGACTCTGCCTCTCTGACTCTGCCTCTCTGTCTCTGCCTCTCTGTTTCTGCCTCTCTGTCTCTGCCTCTCTGTCTCGGCGTCTCTGTCTCTGCCTCTCTTTCTCTGACTCTCTGTCTCAGCCTCTCTGTCTCAGCCTCTCTGTCTCTGCCCCTCTGACTCTGCCTCTCTGTCTCTGCCTCTTTGTCTCTGCCTCTCTGTCTCTGTCTGTCTCTGCCTCTCTGTCTCTGCCTCTCTGTCTCTGCCTCTCTGTCTCTGCCTCTCTGTCTCTGTCAGTTTCTGCCTCTCTGTCTCTGCCTCTCTGACTCTGCCTCTCCGTCTATGTCTCTCTGTCTCTGCCTCTCTGTCTCTGCCTCTCTGTCTCTGCCTCTCTGTCTCAGCCTCTCTTTCTCAGCCTCTCTGTCTCTGCCTCTCTGTCTTTGCCTCTCTGTCTCAGCCTCTCTGTCTCTGCCTCTCTGTTCCTGTCTGTCTCTGCCTCTCTGTCTCAGCCTCTCTGACTCTGCCTCTCTGTCACAGCCTCTCTGTCTCTGCCTCTCTGTCTCTGCCTCTCTGTCTCTGCCTCTCTGTCTCTGTCTGTCTCTGCCTATGCCTCTCTGACTCTGCCTCTCTGACTCTCTCTGTCTGTCTCTGCCTCTTTGTCTCAGACTCTCTGTCTCTGCCTCTCTGTTTCAGCCCCACTGTCTCAGCCTCTCTGTCTCTGCCTCTCTGTCTCTGCCTCTCTGTCTCTGCCTCTCTGTCTCGGCCTCTCTGTCTTGGCCTCTTTGTCTCTGCCTCTCTGTCTCTGCCTCTCTGTCTCAGCCTCTCTGACTCAGCCTCTCTGTCTTTGCCTCTCTGTCTCTGCATCTCTGTCTCTCTGTCTCAGCCTCTCTTTCTCTGCCTCTCTGTCTCAGCCTCTCTGTCTCTGCCTCTCTGTCTCTGCCTCTCTGTCTCAGCCTCTCTGTCTCAGCCTCTGTCTTTGCCTCTCTGTCTCTGCTTCTGTCTCTGCCTCTCTGTTTCCCTGCCTCAGCCTCTCTGTCTCTGCCTCTCTGTCTCTGCCTCTCTGACTCTGCCCCTCTGTCTCTGTCTGTCTCTGCCTTTCTGCCTCTGCCTCTCTGTCTCTGCCTCTCTGTCTCTGCCTCTCTGACTCTGCCTCTCTGTCTCAGCCTCTCTGTCTTGGCCTCTCTGTCTCTGCCTCTCTGTCTCTGCCTCTCTGTCTCTGCTTCTCTGTCTCTGCCTCTCAGACTCTGCCTCTCTGTCTCAGCCTCTCTGTCTCTGCCTCTCTGTCTCAGCCTCTCTGTCTCTGCCTCTCTGACTCTGCCTCTCTGTTTCTTCCTCTCTGTCTCTGCCTCTCTCTCTCTCAGCCTCTCTGTCTCTGCCTCTCTGACTCTGCCTCTCTGTCTCTGCCTCTGTCTCTTCCTCTCTGTCTCTGCCTCTCTTACTCAGCCACTCTGGTTGATACCTGGTTGATGGGGTTCTGGGAGTTCTTCTACTCCCCAAGCCCGGCCCGAGGCCAGGCTCGACTTGTGAGAGTTTGGTCCACCAGGCTGTTGCTTGGAGCGGCCCGCAGGCCCACATACCCACCACATCCCGGTTGGTCCGGCACTCCTTGGAGGAATAAATCTAGTTTCCTCTTGAAAATGTCCACGGTTGTTCCGGCAATATTTCTTATGCTTGCTGGGAGGACGTTGAACAACCGCGGACCTCTGATGTTTATACAGTGTTCTCTGATTGTGCCTATGGCACCTCTGCTCTTCATTGGTTCTATTCTACATTTTCTTCCATGTCGTTCACTCCAGTACGTTGTTATTTTACTGTGTAGATTTGGTACTTGGCCCTCCAGTATCTTCCAGGTGTATATTATTTGATATCTCTCTCGTATTCTTTCTAGTGAGTACATTTGGAGGGCTTTGAGACGATCCCAATAATTTAGGTGCTTTATTGCGTCTATGCGTGCCGTATATGTTCTCTGTATTCCCTCTATTTCAGCAATCTCTCCTGCTTTGAAGGGGGAAGTGAGTACTGAGCAGTACTCAAGACGGGACAACACAAGTGCCTTGAAGAGTACAACCATTGTGATGGGATCCCTGGATTTGAAAGTTCTCGTAATCCATCCTATCATTTTTCTGGCTGTCGCAATATTTGCTTGGTTATGCTCCTTAAACGTTAGGTCGTCAGACATTATTATTCCCAAATCCTTTACATGCTGTTTTCCTACTATGGGTACATTTGATTGTGTTTTGTACTCTGTATTATGTTTAAGGTCCTCATTTTTACCGTACCTGAGTACCTGGAATTTATCACTGTTAAACATCATGTTATTTTCTGATGCCCAGTCGAAAACTTTATTAATATCAGCTTGAAGTTTTTCAATGTCCTCAGCCGAGGTAATTTTCATACTGATTTTTGTGTCATCTGCAAAGGATGATACGAAGCTGTGACTTGTATTTTTGTCTATATCTGATATGAGAATAAGGAAAAGCAGTGGTGCAAGGACTGTACCCTGAGGTACAGAGCTTTTCACTGCACTTGGACTAGATTTTATATGGTTGACAGTTACTCGCTGAGTCCTGTTTGACAGAAAACTGAGTATCCAGCGTCCTACTTTACCAGTTATTCCCATTGACTTCATTTTGTGTGCTATCACGCCATGGTCACATTTATCGAAGGCCTTTGCGAAGTCCGTGTATATCACATCAGCATTCTATTTCTCTTCTAATGCCTCAGTGACTTTGTCGTAGTGCTCAAGTAGCTGTGAGAGGCACGATCTTCCCGCTCGAAATCCATGTTGGCCTGGGTTGTGAAGGTCATTGGTCTCCATGAAATTGGTGACCTGACTCCTAATCACTCTCTCAAATACTTTTATGATGTGCGATGTTAGTGCAACTGGTCTATAATTTTTTGCCAATGCTTTGCTCCCTCCCTTGTGTAGAGGGGCTATGTCTGCTACTTTAAGTGCATCTGGTATCTCCCCCGTGTCCAAGCTCTTCCTCCACACTATACTGAGTGCCTGTGCTACCGGCACTTTGCATTTCTTTATAAATATTGAATTCCATGAGTCTGGACCTGGGGCCGAGTGCATGGGCATGTTTTCAATTTCTTTTTCAAAATTTAGTGCGCTCGTGTTTATATCAGTTATATTTACCGGGGTTTGAATATCCCGCATAAAGAAATTGTCTGGATCTTCCACCTTCATGTTGTTTATTGGAGTGCTAAACATGTCCTCATACTGCTTTTTCAGGATTTCACTAATTTCTTTGTCATCCTCCGTGTATGAACCTTCACTTGTACGAATAGGTCCAATACTGGCAGTGGTTTTTGCTTTTGATTTCGCATATGAGAAGAAATATTTTGGATTTTTCTTTATTTCCTGAATTGCTTTCTGTTCTAACTGCCTTTCTTCAGTTTCATATGAGTGTTTCAATTTCCGCTCGATTTCTTCAATCTCCCTATTTAAATTATTCCTTCTTTGACGGGAAATTCGTGTCTGCATAAGCAGTTCCGTTATTTTTTTCCTGCGTTTATAGTGTCGTCTGCGTTCTCTTTCTACGTTAGATCTCTTTCTGGCTTTCCTCAAAAGAACATGTTTCAGACAGACTTGATACGCTTCTGAAGTCAGTTTTTCTATTCCTTCTGTAGGACTTGTATTACTTAGAACAGTTCCCCATGGAATGTTTGTAAGTTCCCTGTTTATTATCTCCCAGTCTATCCTTTTATTATTAAAATTGAATTTACTGAATAGCCCCTCTCGCTTTATCAACGTTTTAGGTCTATTCTGAGTATTGATGATCGTTTGCACTTCAATGAGTTTGTGATCTGAGTATGTGGTATCTGATATCGTAATGTCTCTGATAATGTCTTCATTGTTCGTAAAGACCAGATCTAGAATATTTTCATTTCTCGTTGGCTCCGATATCTGCTGATTGAGTGAAAATTTGTCACAGAATCTAAGTAGTTCTCTAATCTGTGGTTGGTTAGGTCCTGATAGATTTCCTGGTATAATATTATTGTTTGCTATGTTCCACCTGAGACTAGGCAAGTTGAAGTCACCTAGGAAGATAATATCAGGTATCGGGTTCTCCAAATTATCAAGGCTATTCTCTATTTTGCTTATCTGTTCTGTGAATTCCTCAGCCGTAGCATCTGGCGGTTTGTATATTAGTATAATCACTAAATTTATTTTCTCTATTTTTAATCCCAGTACCTCTACCACCTCATTTGTAACGTTTAGGAGCTCCGAGCATACAAGGTCTTCCCTAATATACAGACCCACTCCTCCATGTGACCTAATTTTCCTATCACACCTGTATAGGTTATATCCTGGAATCCAGATCTCACTGTCCAATAATTCCCCTTCATGGGTTTCTGTGAAAGCTCCAAATACTGCATTTGACTCCGTGAGGAGGCCATTTATGAACTGTACTTTGTTGTTTGTTCTTGTTTTCAGTCCTTGTATGTTGGCAAAGATGAATGAGACAGAGAACCGAGAACTCTGACTATGCCTCTCTCACTCTGCCTCTCTGTCTCAGCCTCTCTGTCTTAGCCTCTCTGTCTCTATCTCTCTGTCTCTGCCTCTCTGTCTCTGCCTCTCTGTCTCTGCCTCTCTGTCTCTGCCTCTCTTTCTCTGCCTCTCTGTCTCTGCCTCTCTGTCTCTGCCTCTCTGTCTCTGCCTCTCTGTCTTAGCCTCTCTGTCACTGCCTCTCAGTCTCTGCCTCTCTGTCTCTGTCTGTCTCTGCCTCTCTGTCTCTACCTCTCTGTCTCTGCCTCTCTGTCTCTCTGTCTACGTCTCTCTGTCTCTGCTTCTCTGTCTCTGCCTCTCTGTTTCTCTGTCTCTTCCTCTCTGTCTCTGCCTCTCTGTCTCTGCCTCTCTGTCTCTGACTCTCTGTCTCTCTGTCTCAGCCTCTCTGTCTCTGCTTCTCTGTCTCTGCCTCTCTGTTTCCCTGTCTCAGCCTCTCTGTCTCTGCCTCTCTGTCTCTTCCTATCTGTCTCAGTCTCTCTGTCTAGACCTCTCTGTCTCTGCCTTTCTGTCTCTTCCTCTCTGTCTTTGCCTCTCTGTCTCTGCCTCTCTGACTCAGCCTCTCTGTCTCTGCCTCTCTGTCTCTGCCTCTCTGTCTCTGCCTCTCTGACTCTGCCTCTCTGACTCTTCCTCTCTGTCTCTGCCTCTCTATCTTTGCCTCTCTGTCTCTGCCTCTCTATCTCTGCCTCTCTGACTCTGCTTCTCTGTCTCTGCCTCTCTGTTTCTGCCTCTCTGTCTCTACCTCGGCGTCTCTGTCTCTGCCTCTCTTTCTCTGACTCTCTGTCTCAGCCTCACTGTCTCAGCCTCTCTGTCTCTGCCTCTCTGTCTATGCCTCTCTGTCTCGGCCTCTCTGTCTCTGCCTCTCTGTCTCTGCCTCTCTGTCTCTGCCTCTCTGTCTCTGTCAGTCTCTGCCTCTCTGTCTCTGCCTCTCTGACTTTGTCTCTCTGTCTCTGCTTCTCTGTCTCTGCCTCTCTGTCTCTGACTGTGTCTGCCTCTTTGTCTCAGCCTCTCTGTCTCTGCCTCTCTGTTTCAGCCTCACTGTCTCAGCCTCTCTGTCTCTTCCTCTCTGTCTCTGCCTCTCTGTCTCGGCCTCTCTGTCTAGGCCTCTCTGTCTCTGCCTCTCTGTCTCTGCCTCTCTGTCTCTGCCTCTCTGTCTCTGCCTCTCTGTCTCTGCCTCTCTGTCTCTGCCTCTCTGTCTCTGCCTCTCTGTCTCTGCCTCTCTGTCTCAGCCTCTCTGTCTCAGCCTCTCTGTCTCTGCCTCTCTGTCTCTGCATCTCTGTCTCTCTGTCTCAGCCTCTCTGTCTCTGCCTCTCTGTCTCAGCCTCTCTGTCTCTGCCTCTCTGTCTCTGCATCTCTGTCTCAGCCTCTCTGTCTCAGCCTCTCTGTCTCTGCCTCTCTCTCTCTGCTTCTCTATCTCTGCCTCTCTGTTTCCCTGCCTCAGCCTCTCTGTCTCTGCCTCTGTGTCTCTTCCTCTTTGCCTCAGCCTCTCTGTCTCTACCTCTCGGTCTCTGCCTCTCTGTCTCTGCCTCTCTGTCTCTGCCTCTCTGTCTCTGCCTCTCTGTCTCAGCCTCTCTGTCTCAGCCTCTCTGTGTCTGCCTCTCTGTCTCTGCCTCTCTGTCTCTGCCTCTCTGTTTCTGCCTCTCTGTCTCAGCCTCTCTGTCTCAGCCTCTCTGTCTCTGCCTCTCTGTCTCTGCCTCTCTTTCTCTGCCTCTCTGTTTCTGCCTCTCTGTCTCTGCCTCTCTGTCTCAGCCTCTCTGTCTCAGCCTCTCTGTCTCTGCCTCTCTGTCTCTGCTTCTGTCTCTGCCTCTCTGTTTCCCAGCCTCAGCCTCTCTGTCTCTGCCTCTCTGTCTCTTCCTCTCTGCCTCAGCCTCTCTGTCTCGACCTCTCTGTCTCTGCCTCTCTGTCTCTGCCTCTCTGTCTCTGCCTCTCTGTCTCTGCCTCTCTGACTCTGCCTCTCTGTCTCTGTCTCTCTGTCTCTGCCTCTGTCTGTCTCTGTCTCTCTGTCTCTGCCTCTGTCTGTCTCTGCCTCTCTGTCTCTGCCTCTCTGTCTCTGCCTCTCTGACTCTGCCTCTCTGATTCTGCCTCTCTGATTCTGCCTCTCTGTCTCTGCCTCTCTGTCTCTGCCTCTCTGTCTCTGCCTCTCTGACTCTGCCTCTCTATTTCTGCCTCTATGTCTCTGTCGCTCTGTCTCTGCCTCTCTGTCACAGACTCTCTATCTCTGCCTCTCTGTCTCTGCCTCTCTGACTCTGCCTCTTTGACTCTGCCTCTCTGTGTCAGCCTCTCTGTCTATGCCTCTCTGTCTCTGCCTCTCTGTCTCTGCCTCTCTGACTCTGCCTCTCTGTCTCAGCCTCTCTGTCTCTGCTTCTCTGTCTCTGCCTCTATGTCTCAGCCTATCTGTCTCAGCCTCTCTGTCACTGCCTCTCAGTTTCTGCCTCTCTGTCTCTGTCTGTCTCTGCCTCTGTCTCTGCCTCTCTGTCTCTCTGTCTACGCCTCTCTGTCTCTGCTTCTCTGTCTCTGCCTTTCTGTTTCTCTGTCTCTGGCTCTCTGTCTCTGCCTCTCTGTCTCTTCCTCTCTGTCTCAGCCTCTCTGTCTCTCCCTCTCTATCTCTACCTCTCTGTCTCTGCCTCTCTTTCTCTGCCTCTCTGTCTCTGCCTCTCTGTCTCTGCCTCTCTGTCTCTCTTTCTCAGCCTCTCTGTCTCTTCCTCTCTGTCTCTGCCTCTCTGTTTCTCTGTCTCTTCCTCTCTGTCTCATCCTCTCTGTCTCTGCCTCTCTGTCTCTCTGTCTCAGCCTCTCTGTCTCTACTTCTCTGTCTCTGCCTCTCTGTTTCTCTGTCTCAGCCTCTCTGTCTCTGCCTCTCTGTCTCAGCCTCTCTGTCTCTGCCTCTCTGTCTCTGCCTCTGCCTCTCTGACTCTGCCTCTCTGTCTCTGCCTCTCTGTTTCTGCCTCTCTGTTTCTGCCTCTCTGTCTCTGCCTCTTTGTCTCGGCCTCTCTGTCTCAGCCTCTCTGTCTCTGCCTCTCTGTCTCTGCCTCTCTGACTCTGCCTCTCTGTCTCTGCCGCTCTGTCTCTGCCTCTCTGTCTCTGTCTGTCTCTGCCTCTCTGTCTCTGCCTCTCTTTCTTTCCCTCACAGTCTCAGCCTCTCTGTCTCTGTCTGTCTCTGCCTCTCTGTCTCTTTCTCTCTGACTCGGCCTCTCTGTTTCAGCCTCTCTGTCTCTGCCTCTCTGTCTCTGCCTCTCTGTCTCTGGCTCTGCCTCTCTGCCTCAGCCTCTCTGTCTCTACCTCGCTGTCTATACCTCTGTGTCTCTACCTCTCTGTCTCTGCCTCTCTGTCTCTGCCTCTCTGACTCTACCTCTCTGTCTCTGCCTCTCTGACTCTGCCTCTCTGTCTTTACCTCTCTGTCTCTACCTCTGTGTCTCTACCTCTCTCTCTGCCTCTCTGACTCTACCTCTCTGTCTCTGCCTCTCTGTCTCTGCCTCTCTGTCTCTACCTCTCTGTCTCTGCCTCTCTGACTCTGCCTCTCTGACTCTTCCTTTCTGTCTCTGCCTCTCTATCTTTGCCTCTCTGTCTCTGCCTCTCTATCTCTGCCTCTCTGACTCTGCCTCTCTGTCTCTGCCTCTTTGTCTCTGCCTCTCTGACTCTGCCTATCTGACTCTGCCTCTCTGATTCTGCCTCTCTGTCTTAGCCTCTCTGTCTCTACCTCTCTGTCTCTGCCTCTCTGTCTCTGCCTCTCTGACTCTGCCTCTCTGTCTCAGCCTCTCTGGCTCTGCCTCTCTGTCTCTGCCTCTCTGTCTCAGCCTCTCTGTCTCTGCCTCTCTGTCTCTGCCTCTCTGACTCTGCCTCTCTGTCTTGGCCTCTCTGTCTCTGTCCCTCTGTCTTTGCCTCTCTGTCTCAGCCTCTCTGTCTCTGCCTCTCTGTCTCTCTGTCTCAGCCTCTCTGTCTCTGCTTCTATGTCTCTGCCTCTCTGTTTCCCTGTCTCAGCCTCTCTGTCTCTGCCTGTCTGTCTCTTCCTCTCTGTCTCAGCCTCTCTGTCTCTGCCTCTCTGTCTCTGCCTCTCTGTTTCCCTGTCTCGGCTTCTCTGTCTTGGCCTCTCTGTCTCTGCCTCTCTGTCTATGCCTCTCTGTCTATGTCTCTCTGTCTCAGCCTCTCTGCCTCTCTGACTCTGCCTCTCTGTCTCTGCCTCTCTGTCTCTGTCTGTCCCTGCCTCTCTGTCTCTGCCTCTCTGTCTCTGCCTCTCTGACTCTGCCTCTCTGATTCTGCCTCTCTGTTCCTGCCTCTCTATCTCTGCCTCTCTCTCTCAGCTTCTCTGTCTCTGCCTCTCTGACTCTGCCTCTCTGTCTCAGCCTCTCTGGCTCTGCCTCTCTGTCTCTGCCTCTCTGTCTTAGCCTATCTGTCTCTGCCTCTCTGTCTCTGCCTCTCTGTCTCTGCCTCTCTGTCTCTGCCTCTATGGCTCGGCATCTCTTTCTCTGCCCTTCTGTCTGTGCCTCTCTGTCTCTGCCTCTCTGTCTCTGCCTCTGTGGCTCTGCCCCTCTGGCTCTGCATCTCTGTCTCTGCCCTTCAGTCTGTGCCTCTCTGTCTCTGCCTCTCTGTCTCTGCCTCTCTGACTCTGCCTCTCTGACTCTTCCTCTCTGTCTCTGCCTCTCTATCTTTGCCTCTCTGTCTCTGCCTCTCTATCTCTGCCTCTCTGACTCTGCTTCTCTGTCTCTGCCTCTCTGTTTCTGCCTCTCTGTCTCTACCTCGGCGTCTCTGTCTCTGCCTCTCTTTCTCTGACTCTCTGTCTCAGCCTCACTGTCTCAGCCTCTCTGTCTCTGCCTCTCTGTCTATGCCTCTCTGTCTCGGCCTCTCTGTCTCTGCCTCTCTGTCTCTGCCTCTCTGTCTCTGCCTCTCTGTCTCTGTCAGTCTCTGCCTCTCTGTCTCTGCCTCTCTGACTTTGTCTCTCTGTCTCTGCTTCTCTGTCTCTGCCTCTCTGTCTCTGACTGTGTCTGCCTCTTTGTCTCAGCCTCTCTGTCTCTGCCTCTCTGTTTCAGCCTCACTGTCTCAGCCTCTCTGTCTCTTCCTCTCTGTCTCTGCCTCTCTGTCTCGGCCTCTCTGTCTAGGCCTCTCTGTCTCTGCCTCTCTGTCTCTGCCTCTCTGTCTCTGCCTCTCTGTCTCTGCCTCTCTGTCTCTGCCTCTCTGTCTCTGCCTCTCTGTCTCTGCCTCTCTGTCTCTGCCTCTCTGTCTCAGCCTCTCTGTCTCAGCCTCTCTGTCTCTGCCTCTCTGTCTCTGCATCTCTGTCTCTCTGTCTCAGCCTCTCTGTCTCTGCCTCTCTGTCTCAGCCTCTCTGTCTCTGCCTCTCTGTCTCTGCATCTCTGTCTCAGCCTCTCTGTCTCAGCCTCTCTGTCTCTGCCTCTCTCTCTCTGCTTCTCTATCTCTGCCTCTCTGTTTCCCTGCCTCAGCCTCTCTGTCTCTGCCTCTGTGTCTCTTCCTCTTTGCCTCAGCCTCTCTGTCTCTACCTCTCGGTCTCTGCCTCTCTGTCTCTGCCTCTCTGTCTCTGCCTCTCTGTCTCTGCCTCTCTGTCTCAGCCTCTCTGTCTCAGCCTCTCTGTGTCTGCCTCTCTGTCTCTGCCTCTCTGTCTCTGCCTCTCTGTTTCTGCCTCTCTGTCTCAGCCTCTCTGTCTCAGCCTCTCTGTCTCTGCCTCTCTGTCTCTGCCTCTCTTTCTCTGCCTCTCTGTTTCTGCCTCTCTGTCTCTGCCTCTCTGTCTCAGCCTCTCTGTCTCAGCCTCTCTGTCTCTGCCTCTCTGTCTCTGCTTCTGTCTCTGCCTCTCTGTTTCCCAGCCTCAGCCTCTCTGTCTCTGCCTCTCTGTCTCTTCCTCTCTGCCTCAGCCTCTCTGTCTCGACCTCTCTGTCTCTGCCTCTCTGTCTCTGCCTCTCTGTCTCTGCCTCTCTGTCTCTGCCTCTCTGACTCTGCCTCTCTGTCTCTGTCTCTCTGTCTCTGCCTCTGTCTGTCTCTGTCTCTCTGTCTCTGCCTCTGTCTGTCTCTGCCTCTCTGTCTCTGCCTCTCTGTCTCTGCCTCTCTGACTCTGCCTCTCTGATTCTGCCTCTCTGATTCTGCCTCTCTGTCTCTGCCTCTCTGTCTCTGCCTCTCTGTCTCTGCCTCTCTGACTCTGCCTCTCTATTTCTGCCTCTATGTCTCTGTCGCTCTGTCTCTGCCTCTCTGTCACAGACTCTCTATCTCTGCCTCTCTGTCTCTGCCTCTCTGACTCTGCCTCTTTGACTCTGCCTCTCTGTGTCAGCCTCTCTGTCTATGCCTCTCTGTCTCTGCCTCTCTGTCTCTGCCTCTCTGACTCTGCCTCTCTGTCTCAGCCTCTCTGTCTCTGCTTCTCTGTCTCTGCCTCTATGTCTCAGCCTATCTGTCTCAGCCTCTCTGTCACTGCCTCTCAGTTTCTGCCTCTCTGTCTCTGTCTGTCTCTGCCTCTGTCTCTGCCTCTCTGTCTCTCTGTCTACGCCTCTCTGTCTCTGCTTCTCTGTCTCTGCCTTTCTGTTTCTCTGTCTCTGGCTCTCTGTCTCTGCCTCTCTGTCTCTTCCTCTCTGTCTCAGCCTCTCTGTCTCTCCCTCTCTATCTCTACCTCTCTGTCTCTGCCTCTCTTTCTCTGCCTCTCTGTCTCTGCCTCTCTGTCTCTGCCTCTCTGTCTCTCTTTCTCAGCCTCTCTGTCTCTTCCTCTCTGTCTCTGCCTCTCTGTTTCTCTGTCTCTTCCTCTCTGTCTCATCCTCTCTGTCTCTGCCTCTCTGTCTCTCTGTCTCAGCCTCTCTGTCTCTACTTCTCTGTCTCTGCCTCTCTGTTTCTCTGTCTCAGCCTCTCTGTCTCTGCCTCTCTGTCTCAGCCTCTCTGTCTCTGCCTCTCTGTCTCTGCCTCTGCCTCTCTGACTCTGCCTCTCTGTCTCTGCCTCTCTGTTTCTGCCTCTCTGTTTCTGCCTCTCTGTCTCTGCCTCTTTGTCTCGGCCTCTCTGTCTCAGCCTCTCTGTCTCTGCCTCTCTGTCTCTGCCTCTCTGACTCTGCCTCTCTGTCTCTGCCGCTCTGTCTCTGCCTCTCTGTCTCTGTCTGTCTCTGCCTCTCTGTCTCTGCCTCTCTTTCTTTCCCTCACAGTCTCAGCCTCTCTGTCTCTGTCTGTCTCTGCCTCTCTGTCTCTTTCTCTCTGACTCGGCCTCTCTGTTTCAGCCTCTCTGTCTCTGCCTCTCTGTCTCTGCCTCTCTGTCTCTGGCTCTGCCTCTCTGCCTCAGCCTCTCTGTCTCTACCTCGCTGTCTATACCTCTGTGTCTCTACCTCTCTGTCTCTGCCTCTCTGTCTCTGCCTCTCTGACTCTACCTCTCTGTCTCTGCCTCTCTGACTCTGCCTCTCTGTCTTTACCTCTCTGTCTCTACCTCTGTGTCTCTACCTCTCTCTCTGCCTCTCTGACTCTACCTCTCTGTCTCTGCCTCTCTGTCTCTGCCTCTCTGTCTCTACCTCTCTGTCTCTGCCTCTCTGACTCTGCCTCTCTGACTCTTCCTTTCTGTCTCTGCCTCTCTATCTTTGCCTCTCTGTCTCTGCCTCTCTATCTCTGCCTCTCTGACTCTGCCTCTCTGTCTCTGCCTCTTTGTCTCTGCCTCTCTGACTCTGCCTATCTGACTCTGCCTCTCTGATTCTGCCTCTCTGTCTTAGCCTCTCTGTCTCTACCTCTCTGTCTCTGCCTCTCTGTCTCTGCCTCTCTGACTCTGCCTCTCTGTCTCAGCCTCTCTGGCTCTGCCTCTCTGTCTCTGCCTCTCTGTCTCAGCCTATCTGTCTCTGCCTCTCTGTCTCTGCCTCTCTGACTCTGCCTCTCTGTCTTGGCCTCTCTGTCTCTGTCCCTCTGTCTTTGCCTCTCTGTCTCAGCCTCTCTGTCTCTGCCTCTCTGTCTCTCTGTCTCAGCCTCTCTGTCTCTGCTTCTATGTCTCTGCCTCTCTGTTTCCCTGTCTCAGCCTCTCTGTCTCTGCCTGTCTGTCTCTTCCTCTCTGTCTCAGCCTCTCTGTCTCTGCCTCTCTGTCTCTGCCTCTCTGTTTCCCGGTCTCGGCTTCTCTGTCTTGGCCTCTCTGTCTCTGCCTCTCTGTCTATGCCTCTCTGTCTATGTCTCTCTGTCTCAGCCTCTCTGCCTCTCTGACTCTGCCTCTCTGTCTCTGCCTCTCTGTCTCTGTCTGTCCCTGCCTCTCTGTCTCTGCCTCTCTGTCTCTGCCTCTCTGACTCTGCCTCTCTGATTCTGCCTCTCTGTTCCTGCCTCTCTATCTCTGCCTCTCTCTCTCAGCTTCTCTGTCTCTGCCTCTCTGACTCTGCCTCTCTGTCTCAGCCTCTCTGGCTCTGCCTCTCTGTCTCTGCCTCTCTGTCTTAGCCTATCTGTCTCTGCCTCTCTGTCTCTGCCTCTCTGTCTCTGCCTCTATGGCTCGGCATCTCTTTCTCTGCCCTTCTGTCTGTGCCTCTCTGTCTCTGCCTCTCTGTCTCTGCCTCTGTGGCTCTGCCCCTCTGGCTCTGCATCTCTGTCTCTGCCCTTCAGTCTGTGCCTCTCTGTCTCTGCCTCTCTGTCTCTGCCTCTCTGTCTCTGCCTCTCTGTCTCGGCTTCTCTGTCTTGGCCTCTCTGTCTCTGCCTCTCTGTCTATGCCTCTCTGTCTATGTCTCTCTGTCTCAGCCTCTCTGTCTCTCTGTCTCTGCCTCTCTGACTCTGCCTCTCTGTCTCTGCCTCTCTGTCTCTGTCTGTCTCTGCCTCTCTGTCTCTGCCTCTCTGTCTCTGCCTCTCTGACTCTGCCTCTCTGATTCTGCCTCTCTGTTCCTGCCTCTCTATCTCTGCCTCTCTCTCTCAGCTTCTCTGACTCTGCCTCTCTGACTCTGCCTCTCTGTCTCAGCCTCTCTGTCTAAGCCTCTCTGTTATAGCCTCTCTGCCTCTGCCTCTCTGTCTCTGTCTCTTTGACTCTGCCTCTCTGTCTCAGCCTCTCTGTCTCTGCCTCTCTGTCTCTGCCTCTATGTCTCAGCCTATCTGTCTCAGCCTCTCTGTCACTGCCTCTCAGTCTCTGCCTCTCTGACTCTGTCTGTCTCTGCCTCTGTCTCTGCCTCTCTGTCTCTCTGTCTCTGTCTGTCTCTGCCTCTGTCTCTGCCTCTGTCTCTGCCTCTCTGTCTCTCTGTCTACGCCTCTCTGTCTCTGCTTCTCGGTCTCTGCCTCTCTGTTTCTCGTTCTCTGGCTCTCTGTCTCTGCCTCTCTGTCTCTTCCTCTCTGTCTCAGCCTCTCTGTCTCTCCCTCTCTGTCTCTTCCTCTCTGTCTCTGCCTCTCTGTCTCTGCCTCTCTGTCTCTGCCTCTCTGTCTCTGCCTCTCTTTCTCTCTTTCTCAGCCTCTCTGTCTCAGCCTCTCTATCTCTGCCTCTCTGTCTCTTCCTCTCTGTCTCAGCCTCTCTGTCTCTGATTCTCTGTCTCTGCCTCTCTGTCTCTTCCTCTCTGTCTCTGCCTCTTTGTCTCGGCCTCTTTGTCTCAGCCTCTCTGTCTCGGCCTCTCTGTCTCTGCCTCTCTGACTCTGCCTCTCTGTCTCTGCCGCTCTGTCTCTGCCTCTTTATCTCTGCCTCTCTGTCTTTGCCTCACTGTCTAAGCCTCTCTGTCTCTGTCTGTCTCTGCCTCTCTGTCTCTTCCTCTCTGACTCTGCCTCTCTGTCTCTGCCTCTCTGTTTCTGTCTCTCTGTCTCTACCTCTCTGTCTCTACCTCTGTGTCTTTACCTCTCTGTCTCTGCCTCTCTGTTTCTGTCTCTCTGTTTCTGCCTCTCAGTCTCTGCTTCTCTGTCTCTGTCTCTCTGACTCTGCCTCTCTGTCTCTGCCGCTCTGTCTCTGCCTCTCTGTCTATTTCTGTCTCTTCCTCTCTGACTCTGCCTCTCTGTCTCTGCCTCTCTGTCTCTGCCTCTCTGTCTCTCTGTCTCTACCTCTGTGTCTCTACCTCTGTGTCTCTACCTCTCTGTCTCTGCCTCTCTGTCTCTGCCTCTCTGTCTCTGCCTCTCTGTCTCTGCCTCTCTGTCTCTGCCTCTCTGACTCAGCCTCTCTGTCTCTACCTCTCTGTCTCTGCCTCTCTGTCTCTGCCTCTCTGACTCTGCCTCTCTGTCTCAGCCTCTCTGGCTCTGCCTCTCTGTCTCTGCCTCTCTGTCTCAGCCTATCTGTCTCTGCCTCTCTGTCTCTGCCTCTCTGTCTCTGCCTCTCTGTCTCTGCCTCTCTGACTCTGCCTCTCTGTCTCAGCCTCTCTGGCTCTGCCTCTCTGTCTCTGCCTCTCTGTCTCAGCCTATCTGTCTCTGCCTCTCTGTCTCTGCCTCTCTGACTCTGCCTCTCTGTCTTGGCCTCTCTGTCTCTGTCCCTCTGTCTTTGCCTCTCTGTCTCAGCCTCTCTGTCTCTGCCTCTCTGTCTCAGCCTCTCTGTCTCTGCTTCTCTGTCTCTGCCTCTCTGTTTCCCTGTCTCAGCCTCTCTGTCTCTGCCTCTCTGTCTCTTCCTCTCTGTCTCTTCCTCTCTGTCTCAGCCTCTCTTTCTCAGCCTCTCTGTCTCTGCCTCTCTGTCTCTGCCTCTCTGTTTCCCTGTCTCGGCTTCTCTGTCTTGGCCTCTCTGTCTCTGCCTCTCTGTCTATGCCTCTCTGTCTATGTCTCTCTGTCTCAGCCTCTCTGTCTCTCTGACTCTGCCTCTCTGTCTCTGCCTCTCTGTCTCTGCCTCTCTGTCTCTGCCTCTCTGTCTCTGCCTCTCTGTCTCTGCCTCTCTGACTCTGCCTCTCTGATTCTGCCTCTCTGTTCCTGCCTCTCTATCTCTGCCTCTCTCTCTCAGCTTCTCTGTCTCTGCCTCTCTGACTCTGCCTCTCTGTCTCAGCCTCTCTGGCTCTGCCTCTCTGTCTCTGCCTCTCTGTCTTAGCCTATCTGTCTCTGCCTCTCTGTCTCTGCCTCTCTGTCTCTGCCTCTATGGCTCGGCATCTCTTTCTCTGCCCTTCTGTCTGTGCCTCTCTGTCTCTTCCTCTCTGTCTCTGCCTCTCTGTCTCTGCCTCTGTGGCTCTGCCCCTCTGGCTCTGCATCTCTGTCTCTGCCCTTCAGTCTGTGCCTCTCTGTCTCTGCCTCTCTGTCTCTGCCTCTCTGTCTCTGCCTCTCTGTCTCGGCTTCTCTGTCTTGGCCTCTCAGTCTCTGCCTCTCTGTCTATGCCTCTGTCTATGTCTCTCTGTCTCAGCCTCTCTGTCTCTCTGTCTCTGCCTCTCTGTCTCTGCCTCTCTGACTCTGCCTCTCTGTCTCTGCCTCTCTGTCTGTCTGTCTCTGCCTCTCTGTCTCTGCCTCTCTGTCTCTGCCTCTCTGACTCTGCCTCTCTGATTCTGCCTCTCTGTTCCTGCCTCTCTATCTCTGCCTCTCTCTCTCAGCTTCTCTGACTCTGACTCTCTGACTCTGCCTCTCTGTCTCAGCCTCTCTGTCTCAGCCTCTCTGTTATAGCCTCTCTGCCCTGCCTCTCTGTCTCTGTCTCTGTCTCTTTGACTCTACCTCTCTGTCTCAGCCTCTCTGTCTCTGCCTCTCTGTCTCTGCCTCTATGTCTCAGCCTATCTGTCTCAGCCTCTCTGTCACTGCCTCTCAGTCTCTGCCTCTCTGTCTCTGTCTGTCTCTGTCTCTGTCTCTGCCTCTCTGTCTCTCTGTCTACGCCTCTCTGTCTCTGCTTCTCGGTCTCTGCCTCTCTGTTTCTCGTTCTCTGGCTCTCTGTCTCTGCCTCTCTGTCTCTTCCTCTCTGTCTCAGCCTCTCTGTCTCTCCCTCTCTGTCTCTACCTCTCTGTCTCTGCCTCTCTGTCTCTGCCTCTCTGTCTCTGCCTCTCTGTCTCTGCCTCTCTGTCTCTCTTTCTCAGCCTCTCTGTCTCAGCCTCTCTGTCTCTGCCTCTCTATCTCTGCCTCTCTGTCTCAGCCTCTCTGTCTCTGATTCTCTGTCTCTGCCTCTCTGTCTCTTCCTCTCTGACTCTGCCTCTCTGTCTCAGCCTCTCTGTCTCTGCCTCTTTGTCTCGGCCTCTCTGTCTCAGCCTCTCTGTCTCGGCCTCTCTGTCTCTGCCTCTCTGACTCTGCCTCTCTGTCTCTGCCGCTCTGTCTCTGCCTCTCTGTCTCTGTCTGTCTCTGCCTCTCTGTCTCTGCCTCTCTATCTCTGCCTCTCTGTCTTTGCCTCACTGTCTAAGCCTCTCTGTCTCTGTCTGTCTCTGCCTCTCTGTCTCTTCCTCTCTGACTCTGCTTCTCTGTCTCTGCCTCTGTTTCTGTCTCTCTGTCTCTACCTCTCTGTCTCTACCTCTGTGTCTTTACCTCTCTGTCTCTGCCTCTCTGTTTCTGTCTCTCTGTTTCTGCCTCTCAGTCTCTGCTTCTCTGTCTCTGTCTCTCTGATTCTGCCTCTCTGTCTCTGCCGCTCTGTCTCTGCCTCTCTGTCTATTTCTGTCTCTTCCTCTCTGACTCTGCCTCTCTGTCTCTGCCTCTCTGTCTCTGCCTCTCTGTCTCTCTGTCTCTACCTCTCTGTCTCTACCTCTGTGTCTCTACCTCTCTGTCTCTGCCTCTCTGTCTCTGCCTCTCTGTCTCTGCCTCTCTGACTCAGCCTCTCTGTCTCTGCCTCTCTGTCTCTGCCTCTCTGACTCTGCCTCTCTGTCTCAGCCTCTCTGGCTCTGCCTCTCTGTCTCTGCCTCTCTGTCTCAGCCTATCTGTCTCTGCCTCTCTGTCTCTGCCTCTCTGTCTCTGCCTCTCTGTCTCTGCCTCTCTGACACTGCCTCTGTCTTGGCCTCTCTGTCTCTGTCCCTCTGTCTTTGCCTCTCTGTCTCAGCCTCTCTGTCTCTGCCTCTCTGTCTCTCTGTCTCAGCCTCTCTGTCTCTGCTTCTCTGTCTCTGCCTCTCTGTTTCCCTGTCTCAGCCTCTCTGTCTCTGCCTCTCTGTCTCTTCCTCTCTGTCTCAGCCTCTCTGTCTCTGCCTCTCTGTCTCTCCCTCTGCCTCTCTGACTCTGCCTCTCTGTCTCTGCCTCTCTTTCTCTGCCTCTCTGACTCTGCCTCTCTTTCTCGGCCTCTCTGTCTAGGCCTGTCTATCTCTGCCTCTCTGTCTCAGACTCTCTGTCTCTGCCTCTCTGTCTCTGTCTGTCTCTGCCTCTTTGTCTCAGCCTCTCTGTCTCTGCCTCTCTGTTTCAGCCTCACTGTCTCAGCCTCTCTGTCTCTGCCTCTCTGTCTTGGCCTCTCTGTCTCTGCCTCTCTGTCTCTGCCTCTCTGTCTCAGCCTCTCTGTCTCAGCCTCTCTGTCTCTGCCTCTCTGTCTTGCATCTCTGTCTCAGCCTCTCTGTCTCTGCTTCTCTGTCTCTGCCTCTCTGTTTCCCTGCCTCAGCCTCTCTGTCTCTGCCTCTCTGTCTCTTCCTCTCTGCCTCAGCCTCTCTGTCTCTACCTCTCTGTCTCTGCCTCTCTGTCTCTGCCTCTCTGTCTCTGCCTCTCTGTCTCAGCCTCTCTGTCTTAGCCTCTCTGTCTCTGCCTCTCTGTCTCTGCCTCTCTGTCTCTGCCTCTTTGTCTCTGCCTCTCTGTTTCTGCCTCTGCCTCTCTGACTCTGCCTCTCTGTTTCTGCCTCTCTTTCTCTGCCTCTCTGACTCTGCCTCACTGTCTCTGCCTCTCTGTCTCTGCCTCTCTGTCTCTGCCTCTCTGTCTCTCTTTCACAGCCTCTCTGTCTCAGCCTCTCTGTCTCTGCCTCTCTGTCTCTGCCTCTCTGTCTCTCTGTCTCAGCCTCTCTGTCTTTGCCTCTCTTTCTCTGCCTCTCTGTCTCTGCCTCTCTGTCTCTGCCTCTCTGACTCTACCTCTCTGTCTCTGCCTCTCTGACTCTACCTCTCTGTCTCTGCCTCTCTGACTCTGGCTCTCTGTCTCTGCCTCTCTGTCTCTACCTCTGTGTCTCTTCCTCTCTGTCTCTGCCTCTCTGTCTCTACCCCTCTGGTTCTGCCTCTCTGTCTCTGTCTCTCTGTCTCTGCCTCTCTAACTCAACCTCTCTGTCTCTGCCTCTCTGACTCTGCCTCTCTGTCTCTGCCTCTCTGTCTCTACCTCTCTGTCTCTGTCTCTCTGACTCTGCCTCTCTGACTCTTCCTCTCTGTCTCTGCCTCTCTATCTTTGCCTCTCTGTCTCTGCCTCTCTATCTCTGCCTCTCTGACTCTGCCTCTCTGTCTCTGCCTCTCTGTTTCTGCCTCTCTGTCTCTGCCGCTCCTTCTCTACCTCTCTGTCACAGACTCTCTGTCTCTGCCTCTCTGTCTCTGCCTCTCTGTCTCTGCCTCTCTGACTCTGCCTCTCTGACTCTGCCTCTCTGACTCTGCCTCGCTGTCTCAGCCTCTCTGTCTCTGCCTCTCTGTCTCTGCCGCTGCCTCTCTGACTCTGCCTCTCTGTCTCTGCCTCTCTTTCTCTGCCTCTCTGACTCTGCCTCTCTGTCTCTGCCTCTCTGTCTCTGCCTCTCTGACTCTGCCTCTCTGACTCTACCTCTCTGTCTCTGCCTCTCTGTCTCTGACTCTCTGTCTCTGCTTCTCTGTCTCTGTCTGTCTCTGCCTCTTTGTCTCAGCCTCTCTGTCTCTGCCTCTCTGTTTCAGCCTCACTGTCTCAGCCTCTCTGTCTCTGCCTCTCTGTCTCTGCCTCTCTGTCTCAGCCTCTCTGTCTTTGCCTCTCAGTCTCTGCCTCACTGTCTCTGCCTCTCTGTCTCTGCCTCTCTGTCTCTGCCTCTCTGTCTCTGCCTCTCTGTTTCTGCCTCTCTGTCTCAGCCTCTCTGTCTCTGCCTCTCTGTCTCTGCCTCTCTGTCTCAGCCTCTCTTTCTGAGCCTCCATGTCTCTACCTCTCTGACTCTGCCTCTCTGTCTCTGCCTCTCTGTCTCAGTCTCTCTGTCTCTGCCTCTCTGTCTCTCTGTCTCAGCCTCTCTGTCTTTGCCTCTCTGTCTCTGCCTCTCTGTCTCTGGCTCTGCCTCTCTGCCTCAGCCTCTCTGTCTCTACCTCTCTGTCTATACCTCTATGTCTCTACCTCTCTGTCTCTGCCTCTGTCTCTGCCTCTCTGCCTCTGCCTCTCTGACTCTACCTCTCTGTCTCTGCCTCTCTGTCTCTGCCTCTCTGACTCTGCCTCTCTGTCTCTACCTCTCTGTCTCTACCTCTCTGTCTCTTCCTCTCTGACTCAACCTCTCTGTCTCTACCCCTCTGGTTCTGCCTCTCTGTCTCTTTCTCTCTGTTTCTGCCTCTCTGTCTCTGCCTCTCTGACTCAACCTCTCTGTCTCTGCCTCTCTGACTCTGCCTCTCTGACTCTTCCTCTCTGTCTATGCCTCTCTATCTTTGCCTCTCTGTCTCTGCCTCTCTATCACTGCCTCTCTGACTCTGCCTCTCTGTCTCTGCCTCTCTGTTTCTGCCTCTCTGTCTCTGCCGCTCCTTCTCTACCTCTCTGTCACAGACTCTCTGTCTCTGCCTCTCTGTCTCTGCCTCTCTGTCTCTGCCTCTCTGACTCTGCCTCTCTGACTCTGCCTCGCTGTCTCAGCCTCTCTGTCTCTGCCTCTCTGTCTCTGCCTCTCTGACTCTGCCTCTCTGACTTCCTCTCTGACTCTGCCTCTCTGTCTCTTCCTCTCTGTCTCAGCCTCTCTGTCTCTGCCTCTCTGTCTCTGCCTCTCTGACTCTGCCTCTCTGTCTCTGCCTCTCCTTCTCTGCCTCTCTGACTCTGCCTCTCTGTCTCTGCCTCTCTGTCTCTGCCTCTCTGACTCTGCCTCACTGACTCTACCTCTCTGTCTCGGCCTCTCTGTCTAGGCCTCTCTGTCTCTGCCTCTCTGTCTCTGACTCTCTGTCTCTGCTTCTCTGTCTCTGTCTGTCTCTGCCTCTTTGTCTCAGCCTCTCTGTCTCTGCCTCTCTGTTTCAGCCTCACTGTCTCAGCCTCTCTGTCTCTGCCTCTCTGTCTCTGCCTCTCTGTCTCAGCCTCTCTGTCTTTGCCTCTCAGTCTCTGCCTCACTGTCTCTGCCTCGCTGTATCTGCCTCTCTGTCTCTGCCTCTCTGTTTCTGCCTCTCTGTCTCAGCCTCTCTGTCTCTACCTCTCTGACTCTGCCTCTCTGTCTCTGCCTCTCTGTCTCTGCCTCTCTGTCTCTGTCTCTGCTTCTCTGTCTCAGCCTCTCTGTCTCAGCCTCTCTGTCTCAGCCTCTCTGTCTCTGCCTCTCTGTCTCTGCCTCTCTGTTTCCCTGTCTCTTCCTCTCTGTCTCAGCCTCTCTGTCTCAGCCTCTCTCTCTGAGCCTCTATGTCTCTACCTCTCTGACTCTGCCTCTCTGTCTCAGCCTCTCTGTCTCTGCCTCTCTGTCTCAGCCTTTCTGTCTCTGCCTCTCTGTCTCTGCCTCTCTGTCTCAGCCTCTCTGTTTCTGCCTCTCTGTCTCAGCCTCTCTGTCTCTGCCTCTCTGTCTCTGCCTCTCTGTCTCAGCCTCTCTGTCTCAGCCTCTCTGTCTCAGCCTCTCTGTCTCAGCCTCTCTGTCTCAGCCTCTCCTTCTGAGCCTCTATGTCTCTACCTCTCTGACTCTGCCTCTCTGTCTCTGCCTCTCTGTCTCAGCCTCTCTGTTTCTGCCTCTCTGTCTCAGCCTCTCTGTCTCTGCCTCTCTGTCTCTGCCTCTCTGTCTCTGCCTCTCTGTTTCTGCCTCTCTGTCTCTGCCGCTCCTTCTCTACCTCTCTGTCACAGACTCTCTGTCTCTGCCTCTCTGTCTCTGCCTCTCTGTCTCTGCCTCTCTGACTCTGCCTCTCTGACTCTGCCTCTCTGACTCTGCCTCGCTGTCTCAGCCTCTCTGTCTCTGCCTCTCTGTCTCTGCCGCTGCCTCTCTGACTCTGCCTCTCTGTCTCTGCCTCTCTTTCTCTGCCTCTCTGACTCTGCCTCTCTGTCTCTGCCTCTCTGTCTCTGCCTCTCTGACTCTGCCTCTCTGACTCTACCTCTCTGTCTCTGCCTCTCTGTCTCTGACTCTCTGTCTCTGCTTCTCTGTCTCTGTCTGTCTCTGCCTCTTTGTCTCAGCCTCTCTGTCTCTGCCTCTCTGTTTCAGCCTCACTGTCTCAGCCTCTCTGTCTCTGCCTCTCTGTCTCTGCCTCTCTGTCTCAGCCTCTCTGTCTTTGCCTCTCAGTCTCTGCCTCACTGTCTCTGCCTCTCTGTCTCTGCCTCTCTGTCTCTGCCTCTCTGTCTCTGCCTCTCTGTTTCTGCCTCTCTGTCTCAGCCTCTCTGTCTCTGCCTCTCTGTCTCTGCCTCTCTGTCTCAGCCTCTCTTTCTGAGCCTCCATGTCTCTACCTCTCTGACTCTGCCTCTCTGTCTCTGCCTCTCTGTCTCAGTCTCTCTGTCTCTGCCTCTCTGTCTCTCTGTCTCAGCCTCTCTGTCTTTGCCTCTCTGTCTCTGCCTCTCTGTCTCTGGCTCTGCCTCTCTGCCTCAGCCTCTCTGTCTCTACCTCTCTGTCTATACCTCTATGTCTCTACCTCTCTGTCTCTGCCTCTGTCTCTGCCTCTCTGCCTCTGCCTCTCTGACTCTACCTCTCTGTCTCTGCCTCTCTGTCTCTGCCTCTCTGACTCTGCCTCTCTGTCTCTACCTCTCTGTCTCTACCTCTCTGTCTCTTCCTCTCTGACTCAACCTCTCTGTCTCTACCCCTCTGGTTCTGCCTCTCTGTCTCTGTCTCTCTGTTTCTTCCTCTCTGTCTCTGCCTCTCTGACTCAACCTCTCTGTCTCTGCCTCTCTGACTCTGCCTCTCTGACTCTTCCTCTCTGTCTATGCCTCTCTATCTTTGCCTCTCTGTCTCTGCCTCTCTATCACTGCCTCTCTGACTCTGCCTCTCTGTCTCTGCCTCTCTGTTTCTGCCTCTCTGTCTCTGCCGCTCCTTCTCTACCTCTCTGTCACAGACTCTCTGTCTCTGCCTCTCTGTCTCTGCCTCTCTGTCTCTGCCTCTCTGACTCTGCCTCTCTGACTCTGCCTCGCTGTCTCAGCCTCTCTGTCTCTGCCTCTCTGTCTCTGCCTCTCTGACTCTGCCTCTCTGACTGCCTCTCTGACTCTGCCTCTCTGTCTCTTCCTCTCTGTCTCAGCCTCTCTGTCTCTGCCTCTCTGTCTCTGCCTCTCTGACTCTGCCTCTCTGTCTCTGCCTCTCTTTCTCTGCCTCTCTGACTCTGCCTCTCTGTCTCTGCCTCTCTGTCTCTGCCTCTCTGACTCTGCCTCTCTGACTCTACCTCTCTGTCTCGGCCTCTCTGTCTAGGCCTCTCTGTCTCTGCCTCTCTGTCTCTGACTCTCTGTCTCTGCTTCTCTGTCTCTGTCTGTCTCTGCCTCTTTGTCTCAGCCTCTCTGTCTCTGCCTCTCTGTTTCAGCCTCACTGTCTCAGCCTCTCTGTCTCTGCCTCTCTGTCTCTGCCTCTCTGTCTCAGCCTCTCTGTCTTTGCCTCTCTGTCTCTGCCTCACTGTCTCTGCCTCGCTGTATCTGCCTCTCTGTCTCTGCCTCTCTGTTTCTGCCTCTCTGTCTCAGCCTCTCTGTCTCTACCTCTCTGACTCTGCCTCTCTGTCTCTGCCTCTCTGTCTCTGCCTCTCTGTCTCTGTCTCTGCTTCTCTGTCTCAGCCTCTCTGTCTCAGCCTCTCTGTCTCAGCCTCTCTGTCTCTGCCTCTCTGTCTCTGCCTCTCTGTTTCCCTGTCTCTTCCTCTCTGTCTCAGCCTCTCTGTCTCAGCCTCTCTCTCTGAGCCTCTATGTCTCTACCTCTCTGACTCTGCCTCTCTGTCTCAGCCTCTCTGTCTCTGCCTCTCTGTCTCAGCCTTTCTGTCTCTGCCTCTCTGTCTCTGCCTCTCTGTCTCAGCCTCTCTGTTTCTGCCTCTCTGTCTCAGCCTCTCTGTCTCTGCCTCTCTGTCTCTGCCTCTCTGTCTCAGCCTCTCTGTCTCAGCCTCTCTGTCTCAGCCTCTCTGTCTCAGCCTCTCTGTCTCAGCCTCTCCTTCTGAGCCTCTATGTCTCTACCTCTCTGACTCTGCCTCTCTGTCTCTACCTCTCTGTCTCAGCCTCTCTGTTTCTGCCTCTCTGTCTCAGCCTCTCTGTCTCTGCCTCTCTGTCTCTGCCTCTCTGTCTCTGCCTCTCTGTTTCTGCCTCTCTGTCTCAGCCTCTATGTCTCAGCCTCTCTTTCTGAGCCTCTATGTCTCTACCTCTCTGACTCTGCCTCTCTGTCTCAGCCTTTCTGTCTCTGCTTCTCTGTCTCAGCCTCTCTGTCTCAGCCTCTCTGTCTCTGCCTCTCTGTCTCTGCCTCTCTGTTTCCCTGTCTCATCCTCTCTGTCTCAGCCTCTCTGTCTCTGCCTCTCTGTCTCAGCCTCTCTATCTCAGCCTTTCTGTCTCAGCCTCACTGTCTCTGCCTCTCTGTCTCTACCTCTCTGTCTCTTCCTCGTTCTCTGTCTCTGCCTCTCTGTCTCTGCCTCTCGGTCTCTGCCTTTCGGTCTCTGCCTCTCTGTCTCTGCCTCTCTGTCTCTGCCTCTTTGTCTCATCCTCTCTGTCTCAGCCTCTCTGCCTCTGACTCTACGTCTCTGTCTATCTCTGTCTCTGCCTCTCTGCCTTTCTGTCTTTGCCTCTTGATCTCTACCTTTCTGTCTTTGCCTCTCTGTCTGTTTCTGTTTCTGCCTGTCCTTCTTTGCCTCTCTGTCTCTGCCTCTTTGTCTTGGCCTCTCTGTCTCTGCGTTTAAGTCTCTGACTCTCTGCCTTTATGTTTCTAACTCTCTGTCTTTGCTATTATCTCTGTCTCTGTCTGTCTCTTCCTTTCCTACTATGCGTCTCAGCCTCCCTACCTCTTCCTCTGCCTCTCAGTAGTGAAGTTGAGGACTACGACGACGCGCGCCATCTGCCCAGGTGACACTCTTGAGTGCCAGCTGGACAGGTGGCACGCGTCGTCGTAGTCGCAGCGCGTCGTCGTAGTCCTAAAGGATTTGGGGGGAATTTTCCCGGAAGTTTGGCGCGTGTCGGACGCGTGTGAGCGTCCGGTGTTAGGGTATGTGGTCAGGAAAGATGGGAGGTCATGTTGTTGGGGGTGTAGGAGAGTATGTGGTAGAGTAAGAAATACAAGGATAAGAGTGGAATATGTGGAAAGAGTAGTTAGATATGTATGTGTGTTTGGCGTAGACTTAATCCTGTGTGTAGATAATAGTTTTTGATGATAGTAAGTAAGCTATGTAGAGGCTGAGTGTAGGTGAGAGGGGTCCCAACATAGTCTGTTATGTTGTTTGGGGTGGGGGAGGGGTGAGGGAGGGAGGGAGGGATGGAAGGGTGAGGGGAGGTCCCCCTCGGCGTGAGACTGCTCAGGGGTCATTTGCGGTTTTTGACAACCATTAGCTTCCCCTACAGGAAGCCGTAAGTGGGAGAGGAGGGTAAGAGAGAGCAGAGTCCAGGAGGAGTGATGTAGTCCATTTGCCTTAATGGCTTTTCGATGTCTTCAGACAAGACTTGGAGATGTTCACCCCAGCATGGCTCTACCTCCACTGATTGATGATAGCAGTATTAATGACATTGATAATAAGAGGTCTTGAACTAGATACTGGCAGGGGGACAACAAAGCTGTGATATTGAAAAGAAACTGAACTGAATTTGAAAATTGATTAATATATGTAATGTGAAGCCAATCTACTGGAAAACAGTAAGCAAATTTTATTTGAAAAAAGAATAAGAGAAGACTGAAAGCTGGGGGGCAAGAAAAATGTTAAAAATAAGAAGTAATGATCTTCATAAACATAACATAAGATATCTATGACCGTAATTAGTACAGTGTGAACTCTCTTAAACTATGCTCACCGTGAAATCTCGTCACTAGGCATAAATTGTCACTCTGCGAAACAAATTATTGACTATAGTGCGACAGTGAGAATAAAAATGACCACTTATGTTTTGGAGTGCTATTTAGTCAAGAAATACTGTAAAGGATGATTATTGACTAAAGGGCATTTCGCGGACTGCTGGTGTTTGATGTGTTGAACTACTTAAAGGAAGCATATTTGCTAGAAAAAATTCCTGTGAAATAATGCTTGTTATATGTTTTGACTATCTAGCTAATAGCATATTGCCTGGCTAATAATGAAATGAAATGTCACATTTTGTCTGACTCACTTAGCACAAGTGAAGAGAAAACATTGAAAAACTGGCAAAGGTTGAAAACTCTGTGAAATCATATCTGTTATGATAAGTTTTGACTAGCTGCAAGCTATGTTTGCCTTCTCTCTCTCTAATCTTCACACGCGATATGAAATGTGAAAAAAAATCTTACATTATGCTATGTTAACAGTGCTTGAATAAAATTATTAAGAGTGCTAGGGTACTGTTGGGCGCAGTCATCTCGCTAAGGTGTGTCGGTGACAGAATTGTCAAAAATGATGTACCTTGCATACATCAAATCTTTAATGGTTTATGCGGCACCTCTGCTTGTTTTTTGATGACTGAAAGGAGTTTGATGATACGAATAGTAATTGCTGACATTGAGCATATTCTCAAAACATAGTTTCTGCAAAAAAAAAATAACATTAAATTAGATGCGAGCTGTGATTTGAAAACAGAAGATGTGTGATGTGTGGCTTATTGTGTGGACTCTGGAGATATGATCTCCATATATAAGTTTCTCAAGAAAAGCGGTAATATTTTTCTTTGTGTTTGGATGTAATGGCTAAACATGGATGTCATTTTCAATAATGTTATTTGGTCATCCGACAAAGTTGATTTTCCACGTTACGTTACATTGTGTTACAGAGGGCTAAAACTGGTAGACCGTAATATTCATATGGTAGGAGATGTAATGGAGATGGACTAAGCCATACTTTCATTTAAAAATGACATTTTGGACTGCAAAAGTTGATTTGCGTTACGTTACGTTACGTTACATTGTGTTACAGAGGGCTAAAACGGGTAGACGCCAATATTTATATGGTAAGAGATGTAATGGAGATGGGCTAAGTCGTACTTTCATTTAAAAATGACAGTTTGGACTGCAAAAGTTGATTTGCGTTACGTTACGTTACATTGTGTTACAGAGGGCTAAAACGGGTAGAGGCCAATATTTATATGGTAAGAGATGTAATGGAGACAAGCTAAGTCATACTTTCATTTAAAAATGACATTTTGGACTGCAAAAAGTTGATTTGCGTTATGTTACATTACGTTACATTGTGTTACAGAGGGCTAAAACTGGTAGACGCCAATATTTATATGGTAAGAGATGTAATGGAGATGGACTAAGTCATACTTTCATTTTAAAAAATGACATTTTGGACTGCAAATGTTGATTTGCGTTACGTTACGTTACATTGTGTTACAGAGGCTAAAACTGGTAGACGCCAATATTTATATGGTAAGAGATGTAATGAAGATGGACTAAGCCTCACTTTTCGTTTCAAAATGACATTTTGGACTGCAAAAAGTTGATTTGCGTTACGGTACGTTACGTTACATTGTGTTACAGAGGGCTAAAACTTGCAGACCGTAATATTTATGTGCTATGAGATGTAATGGAGATATTGTGTTTGGCTAAATGGGGTTCACATTTCAGTACTGATATTCGGACATCAGCCAGAAAGTTGATCTCCACGTTACTCAATGATGATATTTTGCGATGCAAGCATGTGCTAATATTTTATTTGTGTTTAGAATGTAAGGGCTATAGGAGATTGTCTAGACTTGCATACATTTTCAAATGCTATTTATGTAGGCAGTAGAAAGTCTGTTTTCCCATTACGCTACATTGACTGTGTTACAAGAACTGAAAATAGACATAGCCCAGAGCTATTTCACTATCGACTCATCCGGTCTGATTCTCATCGATTGGTGTTTACATTTGGACGACGTAGGTCTTAAGAGACAGCCTTGAACTCGGGGATAATGAACAAGTCAATTTAATAATAGTATCAAGACTATGTTTTTCCACATTGTCTTATATATGTTTACTTTGCTTGGAATTTGTATGTGTGGAACATTGCTTACCTAAGGGAGAGAGAATGAACGGCGCGTTTGAGCTATAGCGAGGACTGACCGTGATGTGTGTGTGTGTGTGTGTGTGTGTTTGTTTTACCACAGTGAATATGAAGCTATATTATGTTATGTCTACCAGTTGTTGAATAAACGCTACGTTACGTTATGTGATACAAGAACTAAACAAGCTTGTGGTAATATTTTATTGTGTTTGGATGTAATGGCTAAACATGGTTTGCATTTCATTTTTCAGACATCGGACAGAAAGTTGCTCGTTACTCTTAAAATGTTATTTGGGCAAAGAACGAAGTTACTATATTGATCACGTTACATTAATGATATTTGGGCAAAGAACGATGTCATCATGTTGGTCGTGTTACCTTACAAGGTTGTAAGGGTGAGAGTGATGGGGGCTCGAAAATTGACATTAGTCGTCCATCCTCTGGTGCGCTGTCAGTCTAAGCGAAATGGAAAAAGATACGTGAACAGCGGCAGCAGGAGAAAGGAATTGATGTTACTTTCCCCAACTATTAAATGATCTGGAGAGAGAGAGAGAGAGAGAGAGATAGATATAGAGAGATAGATATAGAGAGACAGATATAGAGATAGATATAGAGAGATAGATATAGAGATATAGAGAGAGAGAGATATATATAGAGACATATATATAGAGAGAGAGATATAGGGAGAGAGATATAGAGAGAGATAAAGAGAGAGATATAGAGAGAGATATATAGAGAGAGATATATATATACAGAGAGAAACCACTGACTGACTGCTAAGTATATCCCATTCAGTTGTGTTTACAACAAATTATGATTTGTTATAATAATAAGATTGAAGACCAGCTTATGACTGGATATTCTTAAAAAATGCTATTTGAGCAAAGAATGATGATACCATGTTGGTCACGTTGTGATACAAGGTTATACATATGATCAGAAAAAAAAAAATACTAAAGCTTTGCACAGAACATCTGGTCTGGGAAGGGTGAAGTGATGGTTTGGGCTTGGAGGGGGGTGGGAGGGGGTAGGGGTTTGGTGTGGGTGGATGGGGAGAGGGTAAGGCCATCCCATTACCTTGTCCATCTCACAACGTCTCAAACCGCCGCGAAGGTTAGACCTTAATGACGGATTGCCGTTTCATTCATTCAGGAGTCTTGAACATTCTGTGACATTGTCTTGCTATGATAACGCCGTTGTGTGATACAAGCTCTGCACAACAGTAATGGCTGTAGGAAGAAGAGGTTATGGAGATTGAGTAAACATCCATATATTTCAATGATCACAGTTAACAAGAACAATTTGTAGGTAGAGATCGCGTCTCCGTGACGATGTGAAATGTTTCCCTCTTTTAGTAAATGCTAACCTACTGACTTTGACTGAGTTTACTAAGTGATGTGCCATGTGGTGACACTTCTCAGGTCGATGTGACGGTATGTGATCCTGGTCCGTACCACTCTAGAAGGTATGGGGAAGAGGGGTGCCCCACTCTAGAAGGTAATGGAGGGGATGGAGAGGGGGCCCCCTGATGGTATGGGAGGGATGGGGGTGATTGACGATGACAGGTGAGCCCCCTGCTGGCGGAAGTAAGACCCTTGCCCCCTCCTTAACGAATCGCAGTGGAGGTAGAGCCATGCTGGGGTGAACATCTCCAAGTCTTGTCTGAAGACATCAAAAAGCCATTAAGGCAAATGGACTACATCACTCCTCCTGGACTCTGCTCTCTCCTACCCTCCTCTCCCACTTATGGCTTCCTGTAGGGGAAGCTAATGGGTGTCAAAAACCGCAAATGACCCCTGAGCAGTCTCACGCCGAGGGGGACCTCCCTTAACCCTTCCATCCCTCCCTCCCTCCCTCACCCCTCCCCCCACCCCAAACAACATAACAGACTATGTTGGGACCCCTCTCACCTACATTCAGCCTCTACATAGCTTACTTACTATCATCAAAAACTATTATCTACACACAGGATTAAGTCTACGCCAAACACACATACATATCTAACTACTCTTTCCACATATTCCACTCTTATCCTTGTATTTCTTACTTTACCACATACTCTCCTACATCCCCAACAACATGACCTCCCATCTTTCCTGACCACATACCCTAACACCGGACGCTCACACGCGTCCGACACGCGCCAAACTTCCGGGAAAATTCCCCCCAAACCCTTTAGGACTACGATGACGCGCGCCACCTGTCCAGCTGGCACTCAAGAGAGTCACCTGGGCAGATGGCGCGCGTCGTCGTAGTCCTCAACTTCACTACTCCTCTCTGCCTCACTGCCTCTGTTTCTCCCTTTGCCTCTTTGCATCTGCTTCACTGTCTCTACCTCTCTGTCTCTGCCACTCTGTTTCTGCCTCTGCTTCTCGTTCTCTGCTTCTTTGTCTCTTCCTCTCTGTCTTAGCTCTCCCTCGCTCTTCCTCTCTGTCTCAGCCTCTCTATCTCTGCCTCTCTGTCTCAGCCTCTCTGTCTCTGCCTCTCTGTCTCAGCCTTTCTGTCTCTGCCTATCTGTCTCAGCCTCTCTGTCTCTGCCTCTCTGTCTCTGTCTCTCTGACTCAGCCTCTCTGACTCAGCCTCTCTGTCTCTGCCTCTCTTTCTCTGCCTCTCTTTCTCTGCCTCTCTGTCTCTGCCTCTCTGTCTCTGCCTCTCTGTCTCAGCCTCTCTGTCTCTGCCTCTCTTTCTCGGCCTCTCTGTCTCTGCCTTTCTGTCTATACCTCTCAGTCTCAGCCTCTCTGTCTCATCCTCTCTGTCTCAGCCTCTCTGTCTCAGCCTCTCTGTCTAAGCCTCTCTGTCTCTGCCTCTCTGTCTCTGCCTCTCTGTCTCTGCCTCTGCCTCTCTGTCTCTGCCTCTCTGTTTCTGCCTCTCTGTCTCAGCCTCTATGTCTCTGCCTTTCTTTCTCTGCCTCTCTGTCTCAGCATCTCTTTCTGAGCCTCTATGTCTCTGCCTCTCTGTTTCCCTGTCTCAGCCTCTATGTCTCTGCCTCTCTGTCTCTGCCTCTGCTTCTCTGTCTCAGCCTCTCTGTTTCAGCCTCTCTGTCTCTGCCTCTCTGTCTCTGCCTCCCTGTCTCAGCCTCTCTGTCTCAGCCTCTCTGTCTCTGCCTCTCTGTCTCCCTGTCTCAGCCTCTCTGTCTCTGCCTCTCTGTCTCCCTGTCTCAGCTTCTCTGTCTCTGCCTCTCTGTCTCCCTGTCTCAGCCTCTCTGTCTCTGCCTCTCTGTCTCTGCCACTCTGTTTCTGCCTCTTCTTCTCGGTCTCTGCTTCTTTGTCTCTTCCTCTCCCTCGCTCTTCCTCTCTATCTCTGTCTCTCCTCTGCTCTTTCTCTCTTCTTCCTCTTCTCTCTTCCCCTTCTCTCTCTCTCCTTCCACTCTATCTCTCTCTTCTTTCTCCTTCTCCTTTCTCTCTCTCTCTCTCTCTACTCTCCCCTCTCTCTCTCTCTCTCTCTCTCTCTCTCTCTCTCTCTCTCTCTCTCTCTCTCTCTCTCTCTCTCTCTCTCTCTCTCTCTCTCTCTCTCTCTCTCTCTCCCCTCCCCTCTCTCACTCTCTACCCTTCTAACATTAAAAACACGTATTATTAAAACGTTATGAACTCACATTTTATACTCGGCTTTAAAAAGTCTCAAATCACGTGTATTAATCATAATCTAAAACGTGCCCAAAACAACATTTCTAGAAAACGCGAAAATGTTTGGTGGGCAACTATCAACAAGCACCACCACAACTATCAACAACTACCCCCACCACCACCAACCACCACAATTATTATCAACCACTAAAAACGCCAACTATCTGAACTATCAATAACCACTACCACCACCAACCACCACAACGATTAACTATCACATCCACCACAACTATTAACAATCACAACCACTACCTCCACCCACCACAATTATAAAAACAACACAACCACCTCCAACCACCACGACTATCAACAACAACCACCACCACCACCAACCACCACACTATCAACAACCACCACCACTACCAACCACCGCAACTATCAACCACCACCACCACTACCAACCACCACACTATCAACAACCACCACCACTACCAACCACCGCAACTATCAACCACCACCACCACCACCGCCAACAACCACAACTATCAAAAGCCTCCTCCACCACCACCACCAAGTACCACAACTATCAACAAGAACCACCACTACCACTAACCACCACAATCAACCATTACAACAATTAACAAACACCACTACTACTACCATCCACCATAACTATCAACAACAACCCCCACCACCACAACCAACCATCACAACTATGAACAACAACCACCAACACTATCAACAACTACTACCACCACTACCAACCACTACAACTATCAACAACCCCCACCACCACCAAAATTATCAAGAACCTCAACAGGCCGGTCGGCCGAGTTGAGGTTGAGTTGAGGCACGCTGGACTTGTGATCCTGTGGTCCTGGGTTCGATCCCAGGCGCCGGCGAGAAACTATGGGCAGAGTTTCTTCCACCCTATGCCCCCTGTTACCTAGCAGTAAAATAGGTACCTGGGTGTTAGTCAGCTGTCACGGGCTGCTTCCTGGGGGTGGAGGCCTGGTCGAGGACCGGGCCGCGGGGACACTAAAGCCCCGAAATAATCTCAAGATAACCTCTCAAGATAACCCCCCACCACCACAATGAACCATAACAACTATTATCAACAATCACCACCACCACCAAAACTATCAACCACCACCACCACCACCACAACTATCAACAACCACAGCCACCACCAACCACAACAACTATCAACAACCACCACCACCATTAACTACCACAACTATCAACAACCACCTCCACCACAACTGTCAACAACCACCACCACAAACCACTCCAAATATCAACACCACCACCCTCCAACCACCACACCTATCAACAACCACAGCCACCAGCAACCATCACAAAAACTATTAACAACCACCATCAAAATCTCCACCAACCACAACAACTATCAACAACCACAACATCCACCAACCACCACATCAACAACCATAACTACTACCGCCAACAACCACAACCACCACAAACTACTACAACTATTAACCCCCACTACCTCCACCACCAACCACCCCATATATCAACAACCAAGACGACCCCTAACCAACATCAAATATCAACAACCACCACCACCACCAACAAACACAACTATCAACAACCTCCCTCCACCACCACAACTATCAACAACCACCACCACCAACCAATACTACAGTCAAAAACCACCACCACCACACCAACCACTACAACTATCAACAAACACCACCCCACCAACCACCACAACTGTCAACAACCACCACGACAATCAACCACCACAACTATCAAAAAGCACCACCACCAACTGCCACAAATATCAACAAGCACCAATGCCACCAACCACCACAACTATCAACAACCACAACAACCCCCAACCACCATCGCTACCAGCTATAAACAGCCAAAACCACCAACCATCACAACTATCAACAACCACCACCACCAACCACCAGAACTATCAACAACCACCACCACCACCAACCACTATAATTATCCACAGTATCAAGTGAATACTGTACAGGACATGCTAGTATGTTTAATACACCTGTTTAATAATGGTTCAAATACGTCATGAGGAAGAGATCTTTGGTTACATATAACTTGTGGTTTATGCGTGTGTCTTGTACATATGAGGCTCGTGTTTTCCTAAACAGTGACCGATTTGATGAAAATGATTGGTGATCTCTTGCCATGATGAGAGCTGATGGATGTTGGATAAAAGTCTCACGACTTCCAACATTTTTGTAAAGTCTGTTATGGACAAGGGGTTGCCATACTAGATATTCTAGTATGTTTCATGCACCAGGCTCTCTAAAGTTTGAATAATTCTTGAAGAAGAGTTCTTTGGTTACATATATACTGTTATACATTTGAGGCTTGCATTTTCCTCAATAGTGACTTATTTGATAAAAACAATCATGGATCTCTTGCTAAGGTGTGTGCTTGTGGATGTTGGGTTAAATTTTAACGACTTCCAACAGTTTTGTAAAATCTTTCATGGTCAAGTGGTTACCGTACTGGATATGCTAGTGGGTTTGATGAAGCAGGCTATCTAAGGTTTGATTCCATCACCAGGAAGATTTCTTTGGTTATATGTAACTTGTGGTTTATGCAAGAGTGTTGTACATTTGTGGCTTGCATTTTCCTCAGTAGTGACTGATTTGATGAAAATGATCGATGTCTCTTGCTATTGGGAGTGCTGTCGGATGTTGGGTAAAAGTCTCACGAATTCCAACATTTTTATACAGTCTGTACAGACGGGAGCCACACGGGAAAACAACATTTTCTTCTCCTATAGCAAGTCTATGATCATCACAGATGTAGGTTCGAAACCTCATCACGGTCCCTGTGAATTTATTCATTTGACATATTACACTGTTGTGATTTCTGTGAGCATTGAAGGGCGAAGAGGTAGAACATTTGGTTGACAGAGCCCGGGTGCACGAGAGAGTTAAGTAAAACCCATGTTTGTGCTTCGGGGCAGCTGCGGGAGCCTCGTGAAGGCAGTAGCACTTCAGTTTGCAATTCAATTAACCATGTCATGGTGTCAGAAATTTCCAACACCCAAATACTAAACCCTAGTACGATAATATAAATTTATTGTACTAGGAAATGTAATTTATTAACAATACTAACCTGTAGCATAGTACAGTCAAATTCTCACTAATATTGATACTGGTATTGCATCAGACACCCGGCTCATATGAGAATAAACTATGTATATGTATAAATAGAATTAAACCCAGTCTAACCTTGTTGAATTTGTTAAGGAATGTAGATTGGCAATTGATTTATTTCAATTTAATAAATTAAATCGCTGTTTGTCAGTAGAGTTTTGCACGACGGTCTGCAGATCTAGTGTAAACAAAAGTCATGAACCGAATATCACCTACGTATATATGTAATTTATCTAACGTCACTTAGGTTCAATGATATACACAGTGGAAAACCATCTGTTGTTACCTGGAGTATGTTGTTATGACGTAAAATAACATTGGTAATGCTGCCATCAAATAGGAAATCGGAATAAAATATTGTGAATTATATACCAAGTTTACACCATTCGACGCTAGGTAGCACGCGGATCACTTGCAAGGAGACTGGGCTGAGGGTGAGACCATCTTTGATTTGTGTCCTTGAGCTGGCTATCATCATCGTCTGTTATATGGATCATCCGAGCATTATCAAACCCCAGTCTTTGCTGCCAGCTTCATCTTCGTTGTGGACACCACGTTCGGTGGGCTAAGTATCCCATAAGTTCCTTGTTGTTGCTATAATATTGAAATGTTTTGTGGGTGCCCAACCCTTATGCTGAATGAACATCAAAAAACACCAGTAAGTGTGTTTTCCATATGCATTCAACTCCATTTTCAGCGTGTATTTGTTTAAATACACACAATTACATAGAAATTATATGATATAAATTTTGCAGCATGGAGTTATCTGGATACGAGAGAAGCGTTCCCCGTTCTTGTGAATCGTGTGTCTGCCGAGACAACGTGTACCAACAGGACTAGACAGGTTACAGGGAGCTGTCTGACGTATTCTACGTTCACAATTAGACAGCTAAGATTTAATTTCAATAATAACACAGTAGTTAGTTTACTAACCCCATGATTGAAATTTATCGCTGATTTTATTGTGGTTTTATTAAATTTGTTATTAAAATTTTCATGTTTATGTTATAGAAACAATTCTCAGCATTATTGATTCTACCCAAAAAGATGTGTAAGGGAACCACTCCACACAATATTTAAACGTTTTACAGTCTACTTCTCTAAATTTGTTTTGAAACAACTATTTATTTATTATTATATTAGATTAAATGCTGGAAAATTTACCCCCCAAATAATTGTTGGTCCTTTGAACCTAGGAAACAATAAGGATCAATTAAAAGAACTAGTGAATAAATAAACTAACAAATTACTAACACTGATAAGATTATATCTCTTTGATTGAGAGTATTACTAGGAGTTAGGCTATTCACAATTATATTAATATTTATGGCTGTCAGTAGCCCACCACATATCATAGTCTAACTGAATTAATAATCACAATTCAATTAAACATCTCCATCCCTGCTAGGCTAAGACCTGATGTATAAAGTGGCAATAGTGGGCCATAGTCAACTGCCCCACAACGCTGAGTCACATACCTAACACTGAAGAGAAAATATTTAGGTCTCCTGGACCAGCAGCTCGAAATTTTTATAATGACCCTGTCTTAACACCTGCACTAGACTAGACGCACCATTTAACAATTATTTATCTTGTTGGCAATGATATACATCCAACTCGACACCCAGCCGAAATAATTAATAATCTTAGATATATCATTAACTCCTTTAAGGAAAATAATTGCACAATTGTATTTACTTAAGTGGAACCTCGCCAACCACTAATTAGTAATCATTGGGGAGTAAGTCCAGAACTTTACAAACGTGTAGCCATCTACAGTGGTACCTCGGGTTACGAACGTCCCTATTTACAAACTTTTCGGGTTACGAGCCCGATTTATTCGGAAAATTTGAATCGGGATATGAACATTGCATCGGGATACAAGTTTGTTGATACGCGCACGGCCGACCTAGCACGTGGTGGCACGGCGATCGCGCCTCAGCTTAACAGTACCTCGCACCCAATGACTAGCCCACCTGAATTCTTCACAAGATCTTACAGTTTTTGTCAGATTTTTGGCAATTTGAGCATAAAAATTGTTATTATATATCTCGCCATGGGTCCCAAGAAAGCCAGTAGTAAGGTTCAAGGCAAGAAATCGCATGTGAGAATGACAATTGAGGTAAAACAAGAGATCATTCATAAGCATGAAAATAGAACCCGTGTTGTTGAACTATCTAGGCAGTACAACAAATCCATGTCAACGATATGCACTGTACTTGCAAAGAAAAAGGACATTATGAGTGCTAAAGTGGAAAAGGTGTATCAACAATCACGAAATAAAGACCACAAATACTTGAGGATGTGGAAAAGTTGTTATTAATTTGGATACACAACAAGTAGTTAGCGGGTGATAGGGTTTCAGAGGCCATCATTTGTGAGAAAGCCATGGTATTACACGAAGACCTTGTAAAGAAAACCCCTGGAACGAGTGCAGATACGAAAGACTTTAAGGCAAGCAGGGGGGATGGTTTGACAAATTTAGGAAAAGAAATGGTATTCATAGTGTTGTGAGGCATGGGGTGGCTGCCAATCTCGGACAAACCAGGGCTGAAAGATTTATTTAAGAATTTAAAGAGTTTGTAGATGCTGAGGGATACCTACAGCAACAAGTGTTTAATTGTGATGAGACAGGACTCTTCTGGAAAAGATTGCCTAAGAAGACATACCATGCATCCTTGGTAATCCAAGGAGGAGAAATCATTGCCTGGACACAAGCCTATGATAGATAGGTTTACGCTTGTGCTGTGTGGAAATGCGAGTGGCGATTTGAAAATTAAACCCTTGCTTGTGTATCATTCTGAAAATTCAAGGGTTTCAAAAAGTATGGTGTGCTGAAAAACCAAATGTGCGTGATGTGGAGGGCTAATAATAAGGCATGGGCGATTTGGATTTTTTTACGCAGTGGGTAAATGATGTGGTGTGCCCTGCCATACAAAACTATCAGCAGGAGAAAAGTTTGCCACTCAAGGCACTGCTTCTCCTCGACAATGCTCTTTCTCATCCTCCAGGCTTGGAAGATGCATTGTTGAACAGATATAATTTTCTCACAATAAAGTTCCTTCCTCCTAATACCACTCCTCTAATTTAGCATATGGACCAGAAAATCATAGCGAATTTTAAGAAACTTTAGGAAAGGGCACTTTTCCGGAAATGTTTTGAAGTGATTGAAGCCACAAACCTCACCCTCAAAGAGTTCTGGAAACACCATTTTAACATTTGTAGTGCTTTAAAACTCGTTGACATAGCCTGGCAAGAAGTGACTCAAAGAACCCTGATTTCTGGCAGGAGAAAATTGTGGCCTGAATACGTGACAGAACTAGACTTTGAGGGATTTGAGCCTGTAAATGAAGTGCCTATTGTTGAAATTGTTACTGGGCCGGAAAATGGGCTTGGAATTGGAAGGTGGTGATGTGGAGGAGTTGGTGGAAGAACACAACGAGGAACTGACCAAATAAGAACTCCAAACCCTTAAAAAGGAGCAGCAACAAGAGGCAGCTGGGGATATTTCTTCAGAGGAGGATGAGGCAAAAGAGAAAGTCCCTTCTTCAACAATTAGGAAGTGTTGTCAGATGTGGGAAGAAATGCAAACTTTTATTGAAACGACTCGCCCAGAGAAAGCTGTAGTAGGCCGTTGCATTAATCTTTTCAATGACAATGTGATGCCTCACTACAAACAAATGTTGCGAAGAAGGGAAAAACAATCTTCAATGGATTATTTCATTGTGAGAAAATCAAGCAGTGAGCCACAACCAGGACCTAGTAGAATGCAGGCAAAACGTGCCATAGAGTGCACTCTTGAAAAATCTTCACTGCCTTCACTTCACTCGTTTTTTTTTTTTTTGTGGGTGCCCAACCGTTATGCTGAATGAACATAAAAAACACCAATAAGTTTGTGTTCCATATCCAGTCAACTCCATTTTCAACGCGTATTTGTGTAAATACACACAATTAAATAAAAATTAAATTATATTAATTTTGCAGCGTGGAGTTATCTACGAGAGAAGCGTTCCCCGTTCTGGTGAATCACGTGTCTGCCGAGACAACACGTACCGACAGGAGTAGACAGGTTAAAGAGAGCTGTCTGACGTATTCTGCGTTCACAATTAGACAGCTAAGATTTAATTACAATAATAAGACAGTAGTTAGTTTACTTACCCAATGATTGGAATTTATCACTGATTTTATTTTGGAAAAAATATTAATATTTATGTTATAGGTAGTGTCAGCATTATTGATTTCTCCCTCCAAAAGATGTGTAAGGGAACCACTCAACGCAATATTTAGAAGTTTTACGGTCTAATTCTCTAAGTTTATTTTGAAACAACTATTTATTTATTATTATAATTGATTATATGCTGGAGAATTTTCACCCACACATGTTGCAGCCGACTAAGGCGCGTCTGGGATCATCTCGGACGTAGGTTCAAACCCTCATAAGGGCCTTTGAGGATTTATTGATATATAAATATAAATGTACAAATCTATATATATATATATATATATATATATATATATATATATAAATATATATATATATATATATATATATATATATATATATAAATATATATATATATATATATATATATATAAATATATATATATATATATATATATATATATATATATATATATATATATATATATATATATATATATATATGTCGTATCTAGTAGCCAGAACACACTTCTCAGCCTACTATGCAAGGCCCGATTTGCCTAATAAGCCAAGTTTTCATGAATTATTATATTTCTCTAATTTTTTTCTTATGAAATGATAAAGCTACCCATTTCATTATGTATGAGGTCAATTTTTTTTTATTGGAGTTAAAACTAACGTAGATATATGACCGAACCTAACCAACCCTACCTAACCTAACCTATCTTTATAGATTATGTTCGGTTAGGTAGCCGAAAAAGGTAGGTTTGGTTAGGTTAGGTAGGTTAGGTAGTCGAAAAAACATTAATTCATGAAAACTTGGCTTATTAAGCAAATCGGGCCTTGCATTGTAGGCTGAGAAGTGGGTTCTGGCTACTAGGTACGACATATATATATATATATATATATATATATATATATATATATATATATATATATATATATATATATATATATATATATATATATATATATATAATGCGAACAAGCCTGAATGGTCCCCAAAACTATATCCAACTGAAAACTCACTACCGAGTAGTGACTCGAACCCATAGTGCCAGGAGCACTCTACTGGCGTACAGGATCCCTTAACCGCTCCTGATCCGGTTAAGCGATCCGGATCGCTTAACCAGGATTGGTCTGATCGCTTAACCTGCATACTCCAGGATTGGTCTGACATATGTGGTATACAAAGTTCGAATTATTCCTTACACAAATTTCTAAAGCCGTTCTTAAGTTGGCCTACCTGGAATATGACGCTGATGTTATCCTCTTGATATGCACTTCAGGGGACAGGTCTTGTGTGATATCAACTCCCAAGTCTTTCTCCGAGTCTTAAAGAATTTCATCTCCCAAATGAAACCTTGTATCTGGCCTCCTGCTCCTTACACCAATCTTCATTATATTACATTTGCTTGGGTTAAACTCGAACAACAATTTGTTCGACCATTCCTTAAGTATGTCAAGGTCTTCTTGAAGCCTCAAGCAGTCCTCCTCTGTCTTAATCCTCCTCACTATTTTGGCAATTTCAGCAAACATTGAGAGGAATGAGTCTATACCCTCTGGGAGATCATTTACGTATATCAGAAACAGGATAGGACCGAGTACAGAGCCCTGTGGGACTCCACTGGTGACTTCACGCCATTCTGAGGTCTCACCCCTCACTGTAACTCTCGGCTTCCTATTGCTTAGGTACTCCCTTATCCACTGGAACCTCTTAATAGTTACTCCTGCCCGTCTCTCCAGCTTATGTACTAGCCTCTTCTGGGGTACTGTGTCAAAGACTTTCTAATAATCAAAGAAAATGCAGTCCGCCCAGCCTTCTTTTTCTTGCTTAATCTTCGTCACCTGGTCGTAGAATTCTAATAAGCCAGTGAGGCAAGATTTACCATCCTTGAACCCCATGTTGGCGATTTGTCACAAAGTAGCTTCTCTCCAAATGTATTTCAAGGTTTTTTTCTCACGTTCTTCTCCATCACCTTGCGTCATTCTCTCTTACCTGTCCTCACCCGTTCAAAGTTTCATCAAATGTTCTTTCACTGTTGTTTTCCTCCTGATGTGATTTTGGAGTATCTTTGGTTCCGTCTTGGCTATGTTTGCTATATCGATGCCACAATTTTTCTCTGCTTCTCTAGTCATTCTAACATACTCATTCCTGGTTCTCTGATCTCTCTCTCTGCATTCAGGTGTTCTGTTATTTCGGAAGTTTCTTCACCTCATCATCAAATCAAATCATCATCTCAAGAAGATAACCTCCTTTAGTTTGGTTCCTTTGCTTCCATACATGCCCTATTATACCATAGATTCTTCTTTTGCTTCTCAGAGTTTTCCTTTTCGACCGTGATAATCCTGTTTACTGCCTCCTGACACTTTTGGGTGACATAGTCCATCATGTCTTGTACAGACTTAGCTCTGAATTCTGTGTCCCATGGTATATCCCTTAGGAAACATCTCATCTCATAATTCTCCTTTCGGTACGCCAGCCTTTTGTTTTCTAGTTCTTTTTGGGGGGAGATAAGTCATAGCTCTACCAAGTACTCAAAGATCAATACACTGTGATCACTCATTCTCAAGGGCGCTTCAAACTTAACTTTCCCTTATATCCCACTCATTTAGGGTAAATATCAGATCAAGCATCATCTTCCCCAATCATTCTTGTCGGTTCCTTGACGTGTTGGCTTCGAAAGTTTCTTGTTGCCACGTCCAGCAGCTTAGCTCACCATGTGTCTTTTCCTTCATGTGGGTCTCTGTTCTCCCAATCTCTTCCTGTGGTTGAAATTTCCCATGATTGGTAGTCTGCATCCGGTCCTGCCAGTGACAGAAGCTGCTCTCTCTATTATGGTGAAGGTGGCCGTGTTGTTTCTGTCATAATCCTGTCTGGGTCTTCTGTCATTTGGTGGTGGGCTATGTATGACTACGACTATAATGTTTTGTCCTCCAATTGCTATGGTACCTTTTATGTAGTCATTGAAACCTTCACAGCCCTGAATAACCATCTCCTCAAATTCCCAGCCTTTTCTTACCAGCAGAGCTACACCACCACCACCTCTTCTTTCTCTCTCTTTCCTCACAACACAGTAGTCGTGTGGAAATGCTGCATTTGTTATGGTTTTCGTTAGCTTTATTTTTGTGAGTACTATTAAGGCTGGGTTTTCTTCTGTTCCTTCTCATGTCCCCGTCTTTGTAAGCGTTCTGCTGATGGAGGAAGCTGTTCCATAGGTGTGAGGATTTGTGAGGTGGATAATAGGGTCTCAGAGGATACTGAGGTGAGAGGTGGGGGGGGGGGGGCTAAGTGAAGGGGGGACAAAGAAGGCATGGGAAGAATGGGGAGGGGGGACAGGGAGGGAATGTGGGGAGGTGGGACACAATGGGTGTGGGGGAGGGGAAGCAGGATGGGTATGGGATGATGGGGGAGGGAGAGTTGACTGAGAATTGGAGCAGGAGCAGGGAGTGTTTGGGGTAGGAAGGTTTCTATGCAGAGGAGGGTGGTGGAGTTGCCCTCCCTTCTGGTGTTACTGGGATGCTGGTTGTGGGTCCCCCCCCTCACCTCTGGGGATGTTGTGTTGGAGGCTGTGATTTCCTGGTTTTCTCCTCCCACCCTTCGTTTCTTCCTTGCTGCTGCTGCCATGGCTCTCTCCACCCTCATCATGTCCTACTGGAGTGTTACGGCCACTTATGACCAGTAACCGGGTTCTTGGTAATATTACCTCTTTTAGTGTATCCTACCCCAAGTCGGTAGTAGGCTTTCAAGAACTGACTGTATATCGCAATAAAGATATAAAGGGGGGATAAACACTTCACCAATATATTCACCTCCACCATTAAATAAATATTAAAATATACTATTGCTACACTTACATATAATAGCATCACTTTCACTCAGGATACAAATGCGTTTGCAGTATTCACCAATTCCAGTGATTACGACGTCCCAGTACCTTATCCACTCATACTGGACAACACTGGTGAGTTCACCTTTCTATACGAGCCAGTCCACCACACATTATCACGATGTGCCAACACCCCACCTTTTGCTCTCCAGCAACATGCTGACATGGGTACCAAATGAACTCACACACGGGTAGCAAACCCCTCAGCAGAAGCCTCTAGCAGCTTGCTAGCAGCACTTCACACTATGCATATCACTGTAACCCTTAATAGCCAATCCCGGGGTACGCCGATCGTCACCGTGTGTTAGCTGCTGCGTATACTAGCAGCTAACACACTGCCTTTATCGACGGCGGCTTACTTAGTCTTCTTTCAAGACCAATCTAAGGATTCGTGAGCTGTCTAAGGTAAACTGTCTTCCTCACCACAATTGCCTCCACACTTCACTTCTGTGGCCATAAAAACGTCATTAATAAGATGGACAGGATACTGGGGAAACCATGAGGTAACACTCATTCACCGGGGAGTGAACATTATGCTTGTAGCACAACCTAGATGGCGCAGATCATGACACGCCACCCCCCAGAGGTCATCCACATCGACCTCTCTTTCTGACTAAGGCAGGCAACCAGAGCCATTCATTGCTACCACGCCACCACCAACACATGGCACTGTCCACATTGCGTTCAATACTAGGAGTACGGGAGTGCCGACTCACAGATCGCACTGTAATTGCGTCTCCGCCCTCCAACGATGGTTTTGTTTCTAAAAGGAAAATAAACCAAATTAGTATGTTTGAGCAAAACAAACTCAGTACCTTAGATGCGAGACAATGTGTCTGCCACCACGTTGTCCACTCCTTTGATATCCTCGACATATAGGGAATATTGTTGGAGGTGTAGACTCCATCTGGTGTGCAGAAGATTTTTCTGCCTTACCTGTGCATAGATTTTAGGGGATTGTGGTCAGACCTGACCAGTATTGGATGGCCATTACTGGTTAGGTAAACTTCAAAGTGTTGTACAGAACTGACCAAGGCCAACGTCTCCTTTTCTATCACAGAGTAATTTAGCTGGCTATTAGTAAACTTCTTAGAATAGTATGCTATAGGTTGTTCCACTCCTTTAGCATCAATTTGTGATAATACAGCCCCGAGGGCGTAATCGGAAGCATTTACGGTGAGAGGAATTTATCTTCGAAATTTGGGGACATGAGGATAGGAGAAGAAATCAAAACTGCTTTTAAATTTTCAAAAGTCTCCTGACAGCTTTTGCCCCACAGGAACTTTACGCCCATCTTTAGAAGATTCATCAGAGGGACTGCGATGCTTGAAAAGTTGGGGACAAATTTACGGTAAAAACCAGACATACCAGGAAACGCAGGATTTCCTTCCTTGTTGAAGGAGTCGAGTACTGGATGATAGTTTCCAAGTTGCTGGTTTTTGGGACAATCCATCCTCCTCCCACCACATATCCTACAAAGATAATGGAAGTTTTAGCGAACTCAGATTTATTTAGGTTGACTACTAACCAAGCATATTGCATGACCATAAAGAATTCTTTTAGATGACGTAGGTAGTCGTCCCAACTTGAATCATGGATTAAGATATCATCGATATAGACCATAGTATTACCTACATCACACAACACCATACCCATCATCCTCTGGAAGGTAGATGCGGCATTCTTCATCCCAAACTGCATCACCTGACATTCAAACAAGCCGTCTGGGGGTTACAAACGCTGAGATGGGTTTGGCTCGCTCCGTGAGGGAAACCTGCCATTAGCCTTGCCATAGGTCGAATTTTGTTAAGTATTGCGCCCTGCCGATGGTATCTAGACACTTCTACTCTTAGAAGAGGATAGGTATCTGCTACTGTGACCTTATTAACCTGTCTGTAATCAATACACAATCTGTATTCCTTACCAGGTTTGAGCACTAGAAGAACAGGGGATGACCATGGACTTATGCTCGGGGCTATCAGATGGTGCTGCAGCATATATTCCACCTAGCGTTTCACCACCTCTTTTTTCCGGGGGTTGAGACGATATGGGTGTTGTTTGATCGGCCTTACTCCATCATTCAGGATAACGTCATGCCGTAGGACAGATGTTAGTCCTAGAGCGTCTCAAAAAATGGTCTTAAATTGCTGGATTAGTCTTACCAGAGGTGGTTGGTTTCCTTCAGTTACGTGGGTCAACATTGTCTGTAAATTATATAAGATCTCTGAGTTGGATAATACCTTTTCAGCATCCTCCATCGCCTCTTGACCATCCTCTCTTGTCGCCACTATGGTTACTGGGCGAATGTCACGACCTTGATATTTCTTTATCATATTAATATGGACTATCGTTTGTTTCTTCCTTCGATCTGGAGTGCTAAGGATGTAATTAGTACAGGGTTACTTTCTTCAATACTGGATAAGGACTTATGAACCTGGCACTCAAACTCCCTGTCACAGTGGGTGAACATACCAACACTAGGTCCCCTACCTGAAAATCCTTCGGTGTTGTCCTTTGGTCGTATCTCTGTTTGGTAGCTGCCTCAGAGTTCACCAAGTTTCGTTTGGCTACCTCCCACGCAGAAATCAACCTGTCTTTGCTAGTAGACAACCAGTCTACAGCATCTAGGTCGTCTTCATGGTCCAGCCATTGATCCCTTACCATCTTCATGAGACCTCTTCCTGCGTGACCATACATCATTTCAAACAGAGACACGCCTAGGGATTCGTTTGGAAAAGATCGTACCGATCTAACCGGTAGGGTAGGTCTTCAGCCCATTTCCTCTGCCTTTCGTAGCAATATTTCCTCAGCATGCCCTTCAGTGTCTGATGGAACCTCTCCAAAGCCCTTTGCGACTCGGGATGGTAGGCACTAGATGTAATATGCTGGATCTCAAGGCCGGCAATCTGTTGACGAAATAAGACAGAGGTAAAATTAGTCCCGGGATTCGTTTGGATGGTCTTAGGAAGACTCTATCGTGCAACAAACCAGAGAAGATGCTTCACAATTACATTCGTTGTGATTGTCTTCAGGGGGATTGCTTCTGGGTACCTACTAACCCGATCCGTAATAGTGTGCAGATACTGTACTCCAGCAGTAGAAGGCGGAAGCAGGCCTACTATATCTAAGATGAGGTGCTCAAAGGGCTCACAAGTAGAGGGTATAGGACAGAGAGAGGCTTTGGGAACAGGCTGATTTACTTTTCCAGCTATCTGACATTCATGGCAGGACTTAACAAATCATCGAATGTCACTCTTCATCCGCGTCCAGGAGAAACATCTAGCCAGGCGATGAAAAGTTTTTGATATCCTGCAGTGTCCGGCAAATCGGCCGCCATGGGCTGAAAGTAACAAGTTGGCCCGAAATACTGCGGCTACGACTACCTGTGTATCTTCCTCAGTAGACTGGTGATATCTCTGTGGGCACCTCCGACACAGTACTTCATTTGTCCAGAAATACTGGTCACCTCCTTTTCAAGCGGAATCCGTAGTACCGGCTAATACCTGCACTTGGGGGGTTCCTTCTTCTGTTCTTCTGAATCTCTTAGTATCAGGGTTGTTCGGGTCCAGTGTTCTGGTACGGGAGTCGAATCCAGCAAGGTCGCAGGAGCATTATCAGTAACCTGCAGGGTAGGTAGAGGGTCAAACAAGGTATTTAATTTCCATTGTGTTTGTGCCTGGGATCTAGTTTGTACGGCTACTACTGGTTTCACATCATATACCAGGTCTTCCACAACTAGGGGATGGTTATGCACCAAACCTAGAGCCAAGTCGTAGACCAAGATAACCTCTTTCTCCTCTATTGGAAGATTATCCACCACTGCTAATGTACACTTGCCACTGAAGTACGATGACTCGAGATGTACTTTTACTAAAGGGGCAACTTACAATGTCAAGGGAAACCCGCCGAATATGACCTTTTCTTTCTCATTAATAGACACTTCCTCGGGTAACGAGTTTTTCAAAATCAGAAACTGGGCAACTCCACTATCTCTGATTACCACCACAGACTTACCCGTTTGGTCACTCGATACATACCTGTGCAAAGTGTAGGGGGCAAACAACTCCGGTTTTTCTTTCTTCATCTCTAGTGACAGGGCGGCTACTGGTGGCATCATACAGCTACCCAGCATAACCTCCCTACGCGAGTCGTTACTGGTTCTGCCTCGACACTTAGAAGCTATGTGTCCTCTCTGACCGCAGGTCCAACACACTAAGTCCCTCTTAGGACTAATTCTTCTAGGATTACCTGGGGATGATTTTATGGCACCTCGTGGGACGGTCTAATCCTCCGGCTTATGCTTCGTAGGCGGTTTCGAGTAGCTCTTCGGAACATACCTGGTAGACGACCGATGTGTTAGAATATACTCCTCAGCCATAGTGGCTGCCGCACTCATGGTTTCTACTTGTTGTTCTTCCAGGTATGTCTTCAGATCACCAGACAGACAATCTTCAAAGTCTTCTAAAACAATGAGTTGTTCAAGTTGCTCTTTTGTCTCTACCTTCCGAGAAGCGCACCATTCGGGAAACAATCGTTCTTTAATACTCGCAAACTCCGTGAAGGTGTGCTTTGATGTCTTCTTTAGGTTATGAAACTTCTGCCTGTATGCTTCAGGCACCAACTGGTAAGCCATCAGCACTACCTTCTTGACAGCGTCGTAATCATTGGAGTCATCCATCGACAACGTGGAGTATGCGATTTGGGCCTTTCCAGTCAAAACGGATTGGATCATATTGGCCCAATTTTCCCTCGGCCATTCAAATGATGCAACTACCTTCTCGAAAGCGGCAAAGAACTTTGAGACTTCTTTCTCGTTAAACTTAGGAACCATTTTGATGTTCCTCACTGAATCAAAACTAATTATTTCCCTCCTACATCCTAACCTTAGCACTTCCAATTCGTTTCTCCTTTCTCGTTCATTATCTTATCTTTCTCACTCCTCTCTTTCTCGTCTTTCTTTCCTTTCTCGCTCTTCTCTTTCTCTCCTTTCTCTCTTGTCTTCTTTCTTCTAGTTCTAGCTTTTCCATTCTATTTCATGATGGATTTCAAACTCACGCATTTTCACAGTCAATAGGCTCATGTTAAGTTCACTAGTGTCACTCCCACCATCATTTCCTTGGACTTCCTTTTCAGTGGAAGCCATGACACTTTCCTTTTTACTGTGCGCCTCACTTTCTTGCTTTTCATCGGTTTTTTAAGTGCTTATGGACCATCGAGAGGAACTCCACACGTGTATCCTGCTCACTCACTTAGATTCCTAAATAAGCACTTATCAACACTAATTCAGGCTTCCCAAGGTATTTAAATCTTGGACGGCAGTCTTCCTGTTTAGGAATTCCTGCACGTCGTACAAGTTATTGATGGTCTTTTTTTGTGCCATATTGTACCTTTTTCAAGTTGAGCCCAAGCACGCAACACTGCACTATTTTCAACACTGCACCACACAAACACAAAACGGAACGAGGAAGTTATACACGGAGATTGCACTATTTAACCAATCCTATCAAACGCACTTGACAAGAAGTCGGAGCCCGCTGGGGATGCCAATTATGTTACGGCCACTTAGGACCAGTAACCGGGTTCTTGGTTATATTACCCCGTTTAGAGTATCCGATCCCAAGTCGGTAGTAGGCTTTCAAGAACTGGCTGTATAGCGCAATAAAGATATAAAGGGGGGATAAACACTACACGCTTTCCTTCATCCATATATTCACCTCCACTATTAAAATATATAAATAGACTACTTCTACACGTATGTACAATAGTGTCACTTTCACGCAGGACACAAATGCGTTTGCAGTGTTCACCAACTCTAGTGATTACGACGTCCCAGTACCTTATCCACTCGTACATGACAACACTGGCGAGTTCACCTTTCTACACAGACAAGTCCACCCCACACTGTATCTGAATGTGCCTACACAAGACCTTTCACTCTCCAGCTACTCAGTGGCAGAGGGCTTCAGCAACATGCTGACAAGTGTACCGACAAACTCACACAGGGGTAGCTAACTCCTCAGCAGAAGCCTCTAGCAGCTTGCTAGCAGCACTTCACACTAGGCACATCACTGTAACCTTTAATAGCCAATCCCGAGGTATGCCAATCGTCACCAACACTGTGTATACTAGCAGCTAACACACTGCCTCAATCGACGGCGGTTTACTTAGTCTTCTTTCAGGACCAAGCTAAGGGTTCGTGTACTGCCCAAGGTATTATGTTGTGGGTTGGTGGTGTTGTCGTCGTTGATCCTTCTTTCTGGACAACCCAACCCACAACTCGGTAGAGTGCTTGTACTTTACCAGGAGATCACACTGGGCGCTTCTGGCTCTTGGAGAGGGGCTCAACATCACACGTTTAGGGGATGCTGCTCCAACACTTAGCCTCGTTGTCGCGTGCACACACCCACTCGAGCCGCTGTGACTCCCCACTCTCTCCTTATGTGATATGATCTCCTCAGTCCCCTTTCACTTACTAGTTTTCCGTCCTACCCTGTCCGCAGCTGTGGTTCTTGGTTCTTTCTCTCTCTCTCTCCTTCTTTATTACTTCCTGGGAAGCCTAACTAGGACAAGGGCAAACATCAGCAAACTTGAATACATTTACTGGACAAAGCACATACACACATATAATAATAATGAATCCTACACTCTATACTATTTCAGTCAGGTTGCCCTCCAACACCATCAGAACTCTATCACCTGCTTATCAAGTGGTATTCTATCTCCTGATTCACCACCTAATACTACCAACCTCCTCAAGTAGATCAAGTCTTATAATACAATGTTGCACTATCAGCAAGAGAATATACGTCTGTAAACATGTGCAAGGAAAATTGGCGTATGAATGCAATAACATAAATATAATTATAAATGTTCCTCGATATACAACAATGATCCATCGATCACCCTATCAGTCCTAGAACACATACAACTGTAGGTAATCCAGCCTACGGCTGTAACTCTATACTTCAGTATAAGCACTCCTCGGCACAAGAATGGCAAACAATCACTCATTTTTCACTGCGTCTTGCACGCTAATGACAACCAAACACTCTATCACCTCCCTACAAGTAATCATTTAGAACTTCCCTTCCACATCTGGAAGTTCACTATCCTGATCTCTTCAGGTTCTTCCGGGTTTATCTACCAGGATCCTCTGCAGCTCCTCCAGGCTGCTACACCATGAAGTTTTCCTTGAGCAACTATGGTGCTCACTTCAACAACTTCCACTAGGGTCCTCCACAGCTCTCCTGGCTGCTTCACCATGAAGTTTCCTTGAGCAACTATGGTGCTTCACCACCTCTACAGAAGCATGTGACACTCCTCTTCACTGCTTCTCCTCACAGCTCGAGGTCCTCTCCTCCACTACCTTGGAGTCTCATCAACTACTCCCTCTGTGCTGGCTTCGAAGTTCTCAGTAACTTCTTCCCCAAAGACAAACCTGCAACCCATTGACATGCCCCATAAAAATGTTTCCTTCTAAACAGATAGACGAAACAATCCACACAATATGTTTGCATTCAACATCTATTTGCTCTCTACATGCAGTGAGAGTGGACTCCCCCGTTTGGGCTGGTCCATGCTCCGCCTTGCCCAGCGGGTGCCTCCTCAACTCAGGGAGGGTCCTCCGCCTCCAGTCAGTTGGCTTCAGGCGGTCGACGGGAGAGGATGTGCTGCTCGTCCCTCCAGCTGTCTCTCTCATCTCCGTCCTCTTATTTAGGCTTCCTGCTTTACCAAAACATGTCTAACTTATCAATAAACATACGCTACTGTTGCTGGGCACACGACCAACTACAAGTAATCACTATAGACTGGCTTAAATCGTGCTTACCACAGATTGTCTAGTCGAGGGCGCTATCCCTCTGATGGCGTCTGATCAGGGCGCTCCCACAGCCCACGAAAATGTCTCTGGGTGGCTTGACAAACTCTCCTCGCCGTCCAGGACTTGAGACCACAACGTTCCCAGCTCGATTCCACAGCTGGCACGTCTGCACACTTCTCTTCTCTTGGAGATATATCACTAGGGGTTTCCTTTCTAACGGGAGCTCAAATGGAGCATGGCTTCCCCTTGCGATGTCTGGTACTCAAGTGAGGGTCAAAGCTCTCCAGCAAATTATCCACATCTCCTAACCAGTCATTTATCTATTTTCTTATTTACTGCCCATAATCTCAAATTGTTTATCAAATCCAACCAGTTTTTTTACATCTGTGTCTTCACCTCTATATTTACTAGACCTTCTAGTCAGGTCAGGCTTGATAAAACAATTCTCAAAGGGGAGACTCGTTTTTCAGCTACTTGGGATCATAACAAAGGTAAACTGCCTTCCTCACCACAATTGCCTCCACACTTCACTTCTGTGGACATAAAAACATCATTAATAAGATGGACAGGACACTAGGGAAACCATGAGGTAACACTCATTTTCCGGGAAGTTGATGTTATGCTTGTAGCACAACCTAGATGGCGCTGATCGTGACACGCCACCCACCAGAGGTCATCCACATCGCCTCTCTTTCTGACTAAGGTAGGAAACCAGAGTCGTTAATCGCTACCACACCACCACCAACAGATGGCGCTGCCTACATAACGTTCAATACCAAAGGTACTGGAGTGCCGACTCACAGATGGTGCTGTAATTGCATCTCCACACTTCGACGATGATGTCGATACCGTAACATGGAGGAATACATTTTTGAATCCTCCCACATATTGCAGTTGTCTCTTCCTTGCAAGAATATTCTCCTTTGTGGTCTCATTTGCAAACACTGTCTTTATCATGTGGTCTCTGTTCTTGTTGCATCAGGCTAACGTGAAAAACTTCTCAATGTTATGTTCAGCCCCTTCCATCTCTATCCCCTTTAGTATTTCATTCACAGCCACTCTGTCCTTATCATTTTATTCTGTCCTATTGAAGCCTTCCTGCTCTTTAATGATCACAGCTAACCCTGCTCTTTTTCTTTCCAGCAGCTGACTAGTAGTAGATCTGGCTTTCTGTGAGGTGGCTGATTTCAGGGCTACCTACCTTGATGTGGACATTGTTTTCGACTTCTTTTTCAGCATTTTTGCAAATGTTGCTTGTACAATGGCATGTACAATGTACAATTTCCAAGATCTCTTTTGATGATTATCTGAGTGTCAGTCTCAGTATTGTTCTCTGTGAGGGTTTTAATCTCCTCCCTTGCTGCTGTCAGCTCGCTTTGCAGGTTGATTATTTTATTCTTCATTTCCAGCATCTCCCTCCTGATATCCTCCAAAACTTGGGCGAGCATTTCCTTCATTTTGTCACTTTGACGTTTACCTGTGCCATTGGTGCTTATTGCTGCCATGTTTGTTTCTTTTCTATTTGACTCTTGCAGGATTTCACCTCCCAGATTGTACTTTGTGTTCAGCCTTCTGCCCCTTTCGCCTAATTTCCTAACTTTGCACTTTCCTGAGTTGAATTTTAGTAGCCATTTTCTAGGCTATTCCTCCAGCTTGTCCATGTTGTCCTGTAGTCTCTATCTATCATCATCTGTATTGATTCTTCTCATAATTTTTGAATCATCAGTAAACATTGAAAGGAATGATTCAATGCCCTCTGGAAGATCGTTTACATATGTTAGAAACAAGATGGGTCCAGGAACAGAGCCTTGTGGGACTCTGTACTTGGCCCACTCTCGCAACTTTGATGTCTCTCCCCTCACAGTTATTCGTTGTTTCCTGTTGCTTAGATACTCCCTTATCCACTGGAGCACCTTACCTTTTACTCCTGCCTGTTGCTCCAACTTTTGTAACAGCCTTTCATGGGGTACTGTGTGTGTGAGGGGATGGGTTGACACATCTAAACCATCTACTAGTGTACGTGCATGTAATGCTCGCTGTGTACTGGAGTACGTGAATATTCGTGCACCCGTACTAGATTTGGCAACCCATACCCGAAGCATCCCGTGTTTAGACTCACTGGAGAGCCTAGGTCATCAGCATTCCAAATATGTTATAATGGCCGTTGTAGCGCATTCGTGGAAACAGTTAGAGCAAGTAGCAGCTTTTATTGTAAAGAAAGTGAAGGAGAAAGAAGCGAGAGCGGAGTGGCAGGAATGTGTGAAGTACCAACCGCCACCCGCTTCATCACCATAGCAACCCAGGCGGCCATCTTGGAGACCTCCTTGAGAGCCAAGGAAGCTGGCCTGTGGTCGACCCGGACGGATAGGCCAAAATATGCTTTTCCCTTATTGGTTAGTTTGAGGAGGACCGGGAAAAGACAGCACTCTTGCCGCCCCGTAGCTGCTTTATGTCATTCTGCATCGAGCCATCGCCTGTGGTAGACGTAATCTTCACTCAGTCGGCCAGCTGAGTAAAGCCGTCGTAGGTGGTAGCTCCTAGTACATCTTCAGTATCCAGCAACATCGACGTGGGTCCGTGGGAACAGCAGAATCCGGGCTCTCGTCTTATTTGCGTGTGATAGCAAGGAAGTGTATTGAACAGAGCGTGAGACGTGGGTAAAGTTCATACAAGCCGGTGCAACTGACTCGTAAGTCCCCATCTCAGTTATCAAGAAGACTATCTGATCTCCTGCTAGTGTCTTGTAGAAGTGTAGTGATCTGGGAATATCTTGCCAGTGTGCAGGGCAGTTTTCCTATAAAATATGGTGGGAATTTCGAGTGACAGTGACGCTTATAGTGTTTGGCGCTATCTTGTACGAACGCCACACTTCGCCCTGAGCCAGGTACAAAGCCGGCAGAGTGAGGAAGGGTACGAAGTGAGCTTAGCCACGCTGGGCTACCATCTAAGCCTAGTCCGCCGGCTTGAGGAGGTGACCACCTACAAGCGGTGTGTCTGTATATGGTAGAAGTTGTATGTGAGAGCCGGCTGCGTAATTGAGTAAGTACCCCATTGGTGTATTGGTGAGATTTATCTCACCAATACACCAAGCCTGAATTCGAGGTCATGTGTTCTGCCCGCATAATCTCTAGAGCACCTGAGAGGTGAAGGGAAGCGCGAGCGCATGAAATTTTCACCCCTATTTACGTCCTTGCTAGTGAAGGGAGGACTTGATCTGTTGTGTGCAGACGTACATGTGTGTGTGTGTACACACGGGAACACATTATATTTATATAGACTCAGGACCGATTGGGCCGTCCTTGTGAGTTTTATACACCATTCTGGTGGGATTTCATGTAATTTCATTTCTTGGTGATTTGTGTTTGTTATGTCCCATGTCCGTGTAGTGATTTGCCGCAGAGGAGTCCAGTTCCGGTCATCATTTCACGGTAGAATGACAGTGTTGTAACACCGGGGATTTCCTGGCATTTGATTATTGTGGAGTAATACGAGTGTCTGTTTTTATACTAGTGTTGTGTTTCCCAGGGCTCTGATAAATGTGATTATATATATACGTATAATTGGCTGACCTGGTTAATGTAATTTTGGTAGATTTGTGGTGAAGTGTGAGTCACGTCGCTGTCAGGAGTGACAGCTGACTGATCTGTCTGAATAACGTAATTCACGGCAGTAATTATCGATCCGTGGGATCGCTAATCACTTGCCAAGTTGTCAAGAGTGAGTTGCTCCTGATCTACCGTGCAGTGAGGACGTGTCGCCTGCTCGCTCCGGTAGTTTGAGGTGTTTGCCATTTTCGCCGGCAGGGTGTGTGGGTGTCTCTACCCTCCCTGCTGTTCCTGGTGGTGTGGACGTGGCGCTTTTACGATGGGCGGCCATCTTTCCCCTGTCGTGAGGGTAAACTCCATCGGATTGGAGTTTACTGGCCGTGCTGGATACCCGCTGGTGGACGTGGTATTGAGTGCCATGCTTCGTGTCCCGGTTGGGGACGTATATGGCATTGAGCTGGTAACTGCTCACCGTGTTGTTGTCAAGTTTGTGGGTGAGGCGGTGTACCGTGCTTTCTTACAGAGGTACGAGGGACGTACTTTGCAGCTCCAGGACGGCACCGGGTCTGTGACCATTTCAGACCGTAGTGGTGCTGTGACGTATGTCAGTGTTCATGGCGCCCCCATGGAGTTTCCCGAGACTCTCCTCCGGCGATTCTTCCAGAGGTACGGCTCCGTCGTCAGTGTGCGGATGAACTCACTGTTGTCTGGCACGTATTCGGGTGTGAAGACCAACATTCGGACCCTCGGGATGCGACTGAGGTCGGACATACCTTGCTCTGTCCGGCTGTTGGGGGTACTACGTGCGTGTTTTATGCCCGGCAACCCCGTACTTGCTTCCGGTGTGGCTTGTTGGGGCATCAGGCTGCCGGGTGTACTGCTGATCCGGTCGCTCCTGTGAGCTTGTTCCGTGAGGAGGATTTCTCGCCGCTCCCTCTGGACGAGGACTCCGGGGGTGAGAAGGTGAGCGTCCCGTTCGCTGCTGCGGCCCCCCCAGTGTCACCCGACGTTCCCCCGGTTGTTGCAGACCCTCCTCCGGGTGTTGCGGTGCCGTCAGATGTTCCTCCTGACCATGTCTCTGGCCCTGCCGTTCCCATGGACCTTCCTGGTGATCCCTGTGGAGCGTCGCCGTCGGCTTCCTCGTCTTCGACTGTGGACCCTGGCCCTGCGTCCTCCCCTCGGGTTCCTCCTGTGCTGGGTGCTGGGGTGGCTGCGGTGCCTCCTGCTGTGTGTGGTCCGGTTTCCCCTGTGGTAGAGGCTGCTGCCGTTCTGCGACGGGCGTCGGTTCGCCCGGTTCGTGAGGCCAGTGGTTCTGGGTCCGCCTCCGGCTGTGAGGATGTGTGGCCAGTGCCCAAGCGGTCCAGGCGTTCTTCTACTGCTTGGGCTGTTGCGGAGGACTACGACGCAGGTGGAGCTTCGGGAGATGATGTGGCGCCTCCGGGTGCTTCGCGCTCTACGACGCTGGTGGTGGCTGACGTCCATGTGTCTGCTGTTGACGATGTTTGTACGTATGATTTACCTCCTGTTCTTTCTCCTGCAGAAGGTTCTCCGCAGTGGGGGGTGGTCGCTCCTACTGACGTGGATGGTGAGAGTTCTGGTGCGCACCGAGGCATCAAGCTGGTACTGAAGAAGGATGCCAAGCGTGGGGGGTCCCGGCAGGAACAACGTCCAGTGGTTGACGCGGAGCGCTGTGAGGCGACCGAGGAGGCTCCCAGTGCGCTGCCCATTGCCCGGCCTCGTGGGAAGGAGCCCCTCCCTCTCATCTTGGCCTCCGGAGTGGCGCATGGTGCGCAGCATCCTCTGCAGTTTGACATTATTGACCGCGTGCATCCTGTTCCGTGGTGCCCTTCTTCCATCTGGGTACAGCGGGCTCGGTGTTGTGTTGTGGGTTTGCCCGAGTTGATGCCTGATCCTCGTACTGTTAATATTGTGCCTGTTCCGGATGACGTAATGTTACTGTGGGAGGCGTATTGTGTTCGGTTCCCGGCGGCGGAGTGGCCGGATAAGTATGAACAATTTGAGTAGTCTGTGTGCTTGCTGTGACCTGTGGTTTGTTTGCAATGTATTGTACCTATTGTGCACCCTTCAGGCCGGTGTTGTGTTTTTCATGACTGTTGTTTTGTTGTATTTATAGTATTTCCGTTACCCTTCTGTCCAGTATTGTTGTTTCTTTTTCCTGTGTTTATGTTCATTGTTGTGATTTTGTTGTCGGCCCTTCAGACCGATATTTAGTGTATTTGTGTTACTTTGTGTTAATTTGCTTTGTGCTTTTGTATTTTGTTGTTGTCTGTTTGTTATTGGTTTCTTATTTTATTATATTTATTGTATTGTATTTATTCGCATGTTCGCATGTAAAAATAAAAAAATAAAAAAAATTGTTACAGTTTAACAGGTAGTAAAGATGTGTAGTGAGGTGGCAATTATCACCTTACATGAAGGGAGTGCACTCACCACTGAGACCATCACCCACAGTACCTGCTACTCATATGTTTTACCACGTGACAGTCATCTACACGACACCACTCACCATCCCTGTCCTTCTGTACTACAGAGATTGATGGCATTCACTTCATTTCATTTACATTAGAAATGAGCAAAATTTGGCAGCAGGTCCAAAAGAAAATTTAGCATCGTTTGTGGCACAGAAAATAAGAATTTTCTAGATATTATTCTATGGAAGTCAATAAGAGAACAAAAACAAACTGATCTATGTCAAAGGTACCAGCTTCACCTAGTATTTTATCAATGAACATATGATTAATAACACACTGGGAAAACATGATTTCTAATCATCCTGAAACTTAGGAGGAGCGGTACTGTAAATGGGACAATGCAGTTCTGATAGTTAGGTGCAGAACTTTGGTCTAGTTCCCATGAGTGAATCGTGTGTGGCCAATATGTAACCTGTGGCAGAGTTGTCACCTTGCGTTACAGTGCTAGAGGGGGAGGAAGGGGAAGGCCAGAGGTCGCAGTTAATGCTATTTAGTTGTTTTTTTCCAATTGACGACAATCTGTCTCTCTGGTGGTTGCAGAATGCATTTTGAATGACTGAATAGAACTCTAAGAAAGGAATAGCATTTTTGGAGATAGGACCTATATGAATGGATTCTTTAGTAGCGGCATCTGTGAGTTAATTATAGGCAATACCAATATGACTTGGGGACCCAGCACAATTCTACAATTATATACCTACTACAGAGGTGGAATAGCCTTTATAGGATTTATTCAAAACATGACGGAAAGGGTTAACCCCCCACACTGCACCGAGCGGTTTTAAGCGCTAGATCAGAGGTGCGCAGAGTGCCTCGGGGTGCTCGTAGGTATAGCGTAGGATTAAAAAGTTCCACGTGGTTACTTGGGTATTAAATGGATGCCTGAGGCCTCCTGGTGGTGGGGAGCCCCAGGTTTAAGGTAGCAACCATGTCTGATGCATCATCTACGAGCTCCCGGTCTATGGTCAGCTGCTGTGTTGCAAAATGACTCTCAGAGGACAAAACTGAAGACATGTTGTTTGATGAATGACCGATTACTGATGATTTAGATTACAGATCAGAGAAGTACTGTCATCATTTTAACACCTGTTCCTTCCTTCATTCCGTAGTTAGGGTTAATCCCGCGGGTCTTTGCCCCCCCTTGTACTTGGAAGGCACTGCTCACCCTAGGGGCCCCCCAGTCTACCAAGGGCTGGCCTTGAATTGAATCCATGGCGAGTGGGGAAATCCAACCTCACCTCTATTCCTCTCGGTCGGACTTGCCCGGTGTAACACTGGAAGAATACACAGGTAAATCCTTACCTCTTTAAGTCAAGGTCGACAGCTGGGTGTTCATACTCGTGTCCCAGCAACACTCCTCAGTGGTCTTATTTGTTATCACAAACCAAGGATTCAATGTCAGATGCTATGCAGTGCCACATAAATGGTCTACTCAAATAGCCCTAGAGACGAAGGCTCACTCAAACACAGTATAAAAATTGATGAGTTTTCGGAATAAAACTACACTTGATCCGCATAAAGAATAATATACGTGGAACTGTCAGACGGCGGCAACACTCCTCACCCGCCTCTGGCAACATAGTCAACTGGACGATTCAAAACTTCGATCCTGGCCTCTTGAATCCAGCCACTTCCTCTAGCTGTCCAAAATGTCACAGCACCCACACACATACATTAATATATATTAACTCATGTATATATGAATAACCTGGCACCCAGCCTAACGCTACCACACTGGCAATAATAATAAAGACAATGCTCACGACATGAATGATATCCTACCTCACCTAGACCAAGGGGTAATGGGAGGGAATTTATGTACCTTAACTCTTTCTACTACATAGTCGACATATCCTCTGGCGAGGGTCGCTGAGGTCCCCGGTTCTGGCGTTCGGTCCTCTGTTGATCAGGGTCCTGTACACACAAGGTCATCAGTCAACTTGTAGATGCGCGTCCTCGCCGTACTCACACTCTGCAGGCAGGTCCTCCTCCTCCTGAGGTACTGGAGACAGGTCCCTGTGCACGTCGTCTTCTTCCTTCCATACTGGAACTGTAGACAAACTTACAGTCTGGCTCAGTGTCTCCTCCTCAGTCTTCCAAGGAACTTGACCCCGGGCACAGCAGCTCACCTGGCGCGTTTGAACGTGGCCCGTGGGGTTGGGGGTGTCCTCCTGAACCCCGCCCGACGTTCATCTTCGCCGCAGACTATCAGTAAAAGTGCTCTTGGCGCTCTAATACCAGCCAAGCTCTACTTCCATGTACTTCACAGGAATCAGATAATCTCCCATGACGTCTGCGGTACTAATGCTTCTGCTTGGATCCCCTGGATGGGGCTTCCTAGCCTCCAAATTGGGAGCTCATTCGAGTGTTTCCGCTCTCGATGACGGGCAGTGACACACTGAGCCCGCAGAGCGCCAGGACACCCAGAGCCCTCCGCCTTGTGACGCCACGCCGCCCGAAGGCTCCTCGTCATTGGTCTATATTGTCACGTGACCCTACCTGGCGTCAGAATCAACTGACGGCAGGCGTCACGCTCCTTTGGCGGGAAGTGGAAAGCTTCGACGCCATTTTGTAACACCAAAAGGGCGTAAGCCACTTGTAAAAGCAAACTAAATCAGAAAAATTCACTGCCTACACGATAACTTTCTATACTTTTATATATATCAAAATGTTCCCTGAGCATCAGAGAACGTGCAAGTCGCAGAGATATAACTCTTGATGCTGGGACGGGAAAGACATAGGGGTGGGACACCGTCACAGTACCTAACACAGGGGTCTGACACGAGTGATGAGGAGTATGTGGTGGACGATGTCGAGAGTGTGTAGAGTACACGCACCTCGACCGGCCTCCCACGCTGCCCTGGGTCAACACCACTGGAGTTACCATCACCATCTGTCACCGGACGTAAGTCTACTGGGTGATACTAAATGCTATGAGTCATTTTCTGGATTTAATGCCATAGACTCAGATACAAGCAGTGTTGATGAACTGCATACAAGGGGGGGCTATAGTGTTACTATGCGGAGTTTTGCTGCCCCAGCACAAGCACTGCCCCTGCCCAAGACAGCGCCAGCATCTCACGCGGCCTGATGACAATGCGTCCTCGTCATCAGGTGTTTGTGGTAGGCCTGTACTATGCAAAACAGTCTAATCTCCTGGCATGCCCACGCACAGCTTTAGCACAAGACGTAGTAGCCGTGGTGTTGGCGCCCGTGCTGGTGGTGCTCGTGCTGGAGTTGGCACCAAAACCAAAAATACGGGTGTAATTGTTTGGCAGGATTGTGAGAATTTTGTCGCACAAATTCCATCATTTGATTATACAGATGTTGGTGTGATACCCTTATTCCCCCTATACTAATGATGATATCCCTGAAATTGATTATTTTATGGCATATTTCGATCAACAATTCATGGACCATCTCGTTGCAGAGACGAACCAATACGCTCTGGAACTCACTGACTCTGGAATTTTACATGCCTTACAGGAAGCCGGTCGGCCGAGCGGACAGCACGCGGGGCTTTTGATCCTGTGGTCCTGAGTTCGATCCCAGGTGCCGGCGTGAAACAATGGGCAGAGTTTCTTTCACCCTATGCCCCTGTTACCTAGCAGTAAAATAGGTACCTTGGTGTTAGTTGTCAGGGGCTGCTTCCTGGGGGTGGAGGCCTGGTCGAGCACCGAGCCGCGGGGACACTAAAAAGCCCCGAAATCATCTCAAGATAACCTCAAGATAAAATGCGTCTCCGATTGACACGTTGGAAAGACACGACTATTGAGGAAACGTATGTGATTTTAGCGTTGAGCATGATGATGAGGCATGCAGATAAACACGTGATCCAGGATTTTTGGAACAAAGACAGCCTTGTTCCTACCCCTTATTCTACAGGGACATGTCTCGTGATAGGTTCCTGCTGCTTCTCAGGTGCCTCAACTTTGAGAACAATGCTAAGGAAGAGAGACACGACAGACTGGAAAGTGCGGAAGATATTTAGTGAACTGAGAGGAAAGTTTCGCGACTATTTTGTACCAGCACAGAGTGTCTTGACTGATGAATCGCTAGTCCTCTTCAAGGGACAACTCACGTTCACGCAGTACATTCCATTAAAGAGGCACTAGATGAACAAATCCACAAGGGCAGTGACGAGGATTCGAACCTACGTCCGAGAGCATCCCAGACGCTGCCTTAATCGACTGAGCTACGACATGGTAGTTGTGTACAGCAACTTACATGTCGAGATGGTCAAGATCCACACGGCTTCTCAAGCAGTGTCGTGAAAACACTCATTGAACCGTTGCTGAACAAGGAACATATCCTGTTCACAGACAATTATTATACCAACCCCTTGCTAACCAGAGTCCTCCTTGTCCACAACACCGGCGTATGTGGCACTGTCAAGGCCCACAGGAGGGAAATGCTAGTGTTTGGCATTGGTACTGCAGTGGCTGATTGCCAACTGAGAAAGTGTGATAAAATGTTATCAGTGTGCTGGAGGGACAGACGCGAGGTGAATATGTTGACAACTATTCACACCGGTGTCATGTTGGACAACTATTCACTTTGCAACCTTGTTGCAAAGTGAACTTTGCAACAAAGTTGCTAATGTATAAACCTGATTGGTTCATTTATTACAATGTAAATATGCGGTTTGTAGATAAATGTGACATGATGGTTGGTGCCGTCGAGTGCGTGAGAAAATCTGTGAAGTGGACAAAGAAATTGTTTTCCACCTCGTTGACGTTGCAGTGCCGAACTGTTTCAACACGTATCTCGTGAAATATGGCAGGAGACAACTTATCCGTACATACAGTGTTGCTCTAGTGTCACAACTACTGGTGAGGTATGGGTGGAGGGCTATGTTTTGACGCATGGGGGGGGGGGTGCCAGCAACAAGGCCTCACTCAGCTCCAGACAGACTCAGGGGTAAAGAACACCTTGCTGTACACAAGCTTGGTTATATGCCAAGCACAGGCACACGAGAAAAGGGTAAACATCCTTGCGTTGTTTGCAAGAACACGCACTGTAGAGAACAGAAGCGAAGATCCATCTGCACCTGGTGCGTTGAGTGCAAAGTTGCCTTGTGATCTGTTGACTGCTTCAGTGATTATCACACACTTACGCAGTTCTAAGTGTGTTGACAGCGACTATAGTTTGTGATAGTGTACAGTGTGTTAAATAAGTTGCAAATATAAATAATTGAACATATAATATAGAAAATATGAACAATATCTGTGGACACATTTGTGATACATGTAAAACATTTTCTTTGAACAGTACGGATGTTCTATTTCCTGAATATTGTAAACCTGCTCAATATATATAGAATTAGCCAGAAAAAAACAAAGAAATGTATTTGTAATTGTACAGAAAAAATCATCATAAAATTATTTGCGGTAACTCGCGCTTGTTGAATCTGGCGCACGACTGCCTGCGGGAAGCTACGGAACGGACAACCACTAAGCTGTGACGGCACCCAACATATTCTGGACACCACTGCGGCTAAAGTAAGTACATTTGTGCAATATTTTCAACATATATGTGATCAGGGGAGGGTATTAAACACTTTTCGAAAAAAAATAATTTTGTCAAAGAATTTCTTTTCTACGCACAGCGGGAATATCATATTTTAAAAAATGAAATCAAAGACAACAAAGCGCAACTACTTCATGCTACAAACGAATGGAGAAACAGCAACATCGACGAAAGTCTCCGTACTCCCATTGAACAACACCTCGACATCCTCACAGACCGACATCACCTCAGCACTGAAACAAGGATAATCAAGAAACTAACAACGTTATATGGAGGACCTATGGCAATTCCACGACCAAGAGATGGCTTCCTGAACCTTGCAGGAATCAACCTCACTGAGGACCAAATCACTCTCCTAAATCTGGGTATAAACTGTCACGCTATGTCCAGACCTAGTGAGATGGCCCGGAAAGTGGAGTTGGAGATTCTGTTGGACGACATATTCGACCTCGAAGCACAAAAGAAGGTCACCACCAAAGATACCTTACAAGCAGAACTTATTGCGGAAGGAGGAAAGAATCGAGGCAACTACAGAAGCACCATACTGTCCCCCGAGCTCAAAGCGGCAGCTAAGAGCCTTCGTGAGAACAAGGAGATAGTTGTCAGGAGAGGCGACAAGTCGCCAATATACGTCATTCTTAAAAAAGACGAATATCTGGCGAAAATGAACCTCATACTCTCTGACCAAACTAAATTCCAAAGGGTAACGAAGGACACTACAGCCGAACTGAAAGCAAAGGTCAACAAATTGATTGAAACTGTGAACGCCAAGAAATCTGGACTCCACCTGCCAAAGATTATTGGGGAATATAAACCTGGATATGCGTATGGAAATGTCAAGACACACAAGCCTGGAAACCCACTTCGGCCAATCATCAGCCAGATCCCCACACCCACGCACAGACTGGCGAAACGAATCAACGGCTTGCTGACTCCTTATGTCCCTTGCGCCTTCAGCCTGAAGTCTCCAAAGGAATTTGTTGACTTGCTGCGGGGAACACGGGCCACAGGGATAAGAGCCTCGTTGGACGTAGAATCTCTGTTTACCAACGTACCTGTGGATGAAACGATCGGGATGATAGCCCGAGAGAGAGAGAAGCTGTACAGAGAAGACACGTTTTTGGGTGTTGGTTGAGGTCCTGGAAAGAGCATCAGTGTGTGTGGGGGTGTACCCTACAGCAAGTCGTGAGCCGGGACCAGGAGCTTCAATTCAACCCTCAACAGAGGACGAGTCCACATCATTTATGGTGGAAGTAGGTAATTCAGTTTTCCCTCCCATTCCCCTTTAGTTAGCGATTAGCCAGAGTATCTTCTATGTCATGAGCAAGGCTCACCAATGTCTATGTTTCTAGTAAGACACAGTTGTGAAGGGAGATGCTATAGAGCTCTCACGAGATATATATATGGTGTGTGATTGCACCTGTGGTTTGACGAAGAGATGACTATGACGAGGACATTTATATTTACATGTCATTTATATATATATATATATATATATATATATATATATATATATATATATATATATATATATATATATATATATATATATATATATATATATATATATATATATATACATATATATATATATATATATATATATATATATATATATATATATATATATATATATATATATATATATATATATTCATTCATTCATTGTTTTGATTGTTGGATGAAACAATCGGGATGATAGCCGACAGAGTGTACCGTGATCCGGCCTGTACTCCTCTTGACATACCAGAAAACAGTCTAAGGAAACTACTCCAAGCTTGTACTAAAGAGGCACCCTTCTTGAGCCCGGATGGACACATGTATAAGCAAGTAGATGGGGTCGCCATGGGTTCTCCCCTAGGTGTCCTGTTTGAAAACTTCTACATGGGTACCATCGAGCAAAAAGTCTTAGTCGACATGAATATGAAACCGGCCATATACTGCAGGTATGTTGACGACATTTTTACACAGGTACCTGATGTCAGACATCTGCAGGAGCTGAAGGAGGCATTTGAGCAGAATTCTGTGTTGCGTTTCACTTACGAGATGGAGAAGGATGGGAAGCTGCCCTTTCTAGATGTAACAGTCATGGAAAGGAGCGGAGTTTTCCACACTGCAGTCTACACTAAGGAAACAAACATAGGAATATGCCTGAATGCCAACAGTGACTGCCCGGACAGGTACAAGAGGAGTGTTGTTAACGCTTATGTCGACCGTGCCCTCAGCCACAGCTCAGAATGGAAGCAAGTCGACGAAGAACTCTGTAGGGTAAGGCAGGTCCTAGTCAACAACGGCTTCTCCAATGGTTTCGTGGAAGACATCATAAGAAGGAAAGTGAAACGCCATGCAACCTCTGAAGAAACAACCAACACAACACCTATACCCCCTATTACACTATTTTACAGGAACTTCTTTTCCACAGCCCATAAAACGGAGGAAAGGGTCCTGAAAGATATTGTCAGTAGAAACGTTATCCCTACAGACAAAAATCAGAAGATACAACTGACGATTTACTATAAAATCAGAAAAACGGCCAGCCTACTCATGAGAAACTCTCCAGACACAAAGCAGAACGCTTTAAAAGAGACCAACGTCGTCTATGCCTTCAAATGCCCTCTTGGGGATTGTAAGCCTCAAAAAAAACAGTATATAGGCAAGACAACAACATCTCTTTCCAGGCGTTTAACGATGCATAAGCAACAGGGCTCCATTAAGGAACATATAATCTCTTCCCACAAACAAACCCTCACCAGAGAAATCTTAGCAAACAACACAGAAATCTTCGATAGATACAGCGATAGCAGGTGGCTTGTCGTCTGCGAGGCACTACACATCAAGAAGTCAACACCAGCAATCAACAGCCAATTAATGCACAACTATATTCTACCCACTTCAAGACTCCGCTCCAATAGAGAAGCATCAAGAAATATGGACCAATAGGCTTTCTACAATTACTTCCACTCAATACCTATTGTTTCGTGTTCTGTCTTGTGTTAGAATTTAATACCCATTTAATACCCATTGTTGAAAGTTCGTTTTCACCTCATCCACCTCACCCAAATGTTGATATAAACTCGAAGATGTGCAAAGCTCTATTCAGTTTCAGTTGTGTGTTTGTAAACTTAAGTCTTTGAAAATGTAATAAGTTTTACGAAACGCGCTCAAGTGTCGCGTCAGACTAGAAATAAAAATGAATTTTGGAGAATTGATCTTTGAATTACCATCAACAGTGAAAAGAAGTGTAAGAAAGATAGAGAAAATTCGTGTTAGAATTATTAATCTTACTTTTTCGGTCATATTTAATAATCATCACTTTCTCGCAAATTCGTAAAGTCAATATTGACTTATTAACTACGTGCATAGGTGATATGCTAAACATAATAGATACCCTTAAAAAGCTTCATAGAAAACACCGACCTTACCTAACCTTGTTAGTATCTTAAGATAAGCATCTTATTGCTTCGTAATTACAATTATTACTTAACCTATACCTATAATAGGTTAAGTAACAATTGTAATTACGAAGCTATAAGATGCTTATCTTAAGATACTAACAAGGTTAGGTAAGGTTGGTGTTTTCAATGAAGCTTTTTAAGGGTATCTATTATGTTTAGTTTGTCACCTAGTGTTATGATCTCAGCCTGCAGGAGCAACGAGTCTCCCTCTTTGAGAGTTATTCATCAAGCCTGACCTGATTAGTAGGTCTAGAAAATATTGAGGTGATAACCCATTTGTAAAATGGTTGCTTGGATATATATAACAATTTAAGATTATGGGCAATGAAGAAGAAAACAGATAAATGACTGGCTAGGAGATGTGAACATTTTGCTGGAGGCGTGAGGCTCGCTTCTGAAGGGGCTTTGACCTCACTTGAGGCCAGACATCGCAGGGGAAAGCCACGCTCCGGTGAGCTCCCGTTAGAAGGGAACCCCTAGTGATATATCTCCAAGAGAAGAGAAGTGTGCAGACGTACCAGCTGTGGAACCGAGCTGGGAACGTTGTGGTCTCAAGTCGTGGGCGATGAGAAGTGTTTATTAAACCGCCCAGAGGCATTATTGTGGGCCGCGGCAGCGCCCTGACCACAAGCTTCGTCAGAGGGAGGAGCGCCCTCGACTAGGCAATCTGTGGTAAGCACGATATACGCCAGTTCATAGTGATTGCTTGTAGTTTGTCGTGTGCCCAGCGACAGTAGCAATGTTTATTGATAAATTAGACATGTTGTAATAAGGGAGAAGGCCTGAAATAAGAGAGTGGAGAGGGAGGAACACGGAGCGACGTCCGTCCCCTCTGAGCGCTGGCGGGCAACTGAGGGAGCCTGGCTCCTGACGGTGAAGGACCCTCCCTGAGTGAGGAGGCCCGCCGGGCGAGGTGGAGTATGGACCCGCCCAAAACGGGGGAGTCCACTTTCACAGTATGTAGAGGACAGATAGAGGTTTGAGGCAAACATATTGTGTGATTATTTTTGTTTATGTGTTAAAGGGGAAACATTTTTATTGGAGTGTCGATGGGTTGCAGGTTTGTCTTTGGGGAAGAAGTTGCTGAGAACTTCGAAGCCAGCACAGAAGGAGTAGTTGATGAGACTCCCAGGTAGTGGAACAGAGGACCTCGAGCTGTGAGGAGAAGCAGTGAAGAGGAGTGTCACGTGCTTCTGTAGAGGTGGCGAAGCATCATAGTTGCTCGAGGGAACTTCATGGTGTGGCAGCCAAGAGAGCTGTGGAGGACCCTAGCAGAAGGGTGAAGCACCGTAGTTGCTCAAGGAAACTTCATGATAGCAGCCTGGAGGAGCTGCAGAGGATCCTGGTAGTTAAGCCCGGAAGAACCTGAAGATATCAGGGTAGTGAACTTCCAGAAGTGGAAGGGAAGTTCTGGTGGATTACTTGTAGGGAGTGATAGTGTTTGGTTGTCATTAGCGTGCAAGACGCAGTGAGAGGTGAGTGGTTGTTTGCATTCTCACGTCAATGAGTGTTTTATACTGAAGTTTAGAGTTGCAGGCGTAGGCTGGATTACCTACAGATGTATGTGTTCTAGGACTGATAGAGTGATCGATTGATCATTGTTGTGTATGAAGGAACGTTTATAATGATATATGTTATTGCATTCACATGCTGATTTTCTTTGTACACATTTATAGATACATATATATATATTCTCTTGCTGATGGTGCAACAGTGTATGTAGACTTGATCAACTTGAGGAGGTTGATTGTATCAGGTGGCGAACAGGGAGATTGGATACTACTTGATAAGCTGATGATAGAGTTCTGATGATGTTGGAGTGCAACCTGATTGTAATAGTATAGAGTATAGGATTCATTATTATTATATGTGTATATGTATTGTGTATGTGCTTTGTCCAGTAAATGTATTTCAATTTGCTGGTGTTTGCCCTTGTCCTAGTGAGGCTTCCCATGAAATAGTACGGAAGAAGAGAGAGAGAGAGAAAGAACCAAGAACCACTGCTGTGGACAGGGTAGAAGGCAATACTAATAAGTCAAAGGGGGATTGAGGAGATCATATCACCTAAGGAGAGAGTGGGGAGTAACAGCGGCTCGAGTGGGTGTGTGCACGTGACAACGAGGCTAAGTGTTGGAGCCGCATCCCCTAGATGTGTGACGTTGAGCCCCTCTCCAAGGGCCAGAAGCGCCTAGTGTGATCTAGCGAAGTATAAACACTCTACCGAGTTGTGGGTTGGGTTGTCCATAAAGAAGGATCAACGACGACAACATCAACCAACCCACGGGACTATAATACTATGCACTTATTTAATAAGTCAATATTGACTTTACGAATTTGCGAGAACGGTTTGTTAATAATATATATATATATATATATATATATATATATATATATATATATATATATATATATATATATATATATATATATATATATATATATATGTATACATATACATATATATATATATATATATATATATATATATATATATATATATATATATATATATATATATATATTATATATATATATATATATATATATATATATATATATATATATATATATATGCGAACAAGCCTGAATGGTCCCCAGGACTATATGCGAATGAAAACTCACACCCCAGAAGTGACTCGAACCCATACTCCCAGAAGCAACGCAACTGGTAACTACAGGGCGCCTTAATCCGCTTGACCATCACGGCCGTCAAAAGGAAGTGATAGCCGAGGCTATTTGAGCCACTTCCCCGACGGCAACTCGGATGGTAATCTTGGGCATAGCATTTCACCAAATCACCTCATTCTTTGGGGCACACGTGAGGAACACAAATGCGAACAAGCCTGAATGGTCCCCAGGACTATATGCGAATGAAAACTCACACCCCAGAAGTGACTCGAACCCATACTCCCAGAAGCAACGCAACTGGTAACTACAGGGCGCCTTAATCCGCTTGACCATCACGGCCGTCAAAAGGAAGTGATAGCCGAGGCTATTTGAGCCACTTCCCCGACGGCAACTCGGATGGTAATCTTGGGCATAGCATTTCACCAAATCACCTCATTCTTTGGGGCACACGTGAGGAACACAAATGCGAACAAGCCTGAATGGTCCCCAGGACTATATGCGAATGAAAACTCACACCCCAGAAGTGACTCGAACCCATACTCCCAGAAGCAACGCAACTGGTAACTACAGGGCGCCTTAATCCGCTTGACCATCACGGCCGTCAAAAGGAAGTGATAGCCGAGGCTATTTGAGCCACTTCCCCGACGGCAACTCGGATGGTAATCTTGGGCATAGCATTTCACCAAATCACCTCATTCTTTGGGGCACACGTGAGGAACACAAATGCGAACAAGCCTGAATGGTCCCCAGGACTATATGCGAATGAAAACTCACACCCCAGAAGTGACTCGAACCCATACTCCCAGAAGCAACGCAACTGGTAACTACAGGGCGCCTTAATCCGCTTGACCATCACGGCCGTCAAAAGGAAGTGATAGCCGAGGCTATTTGAGCCACTTCCCCGACGGCAACTCGGATGGTAATCTTGGGCATAGCATTTCACCAAATCACCTCATTCTTTGGGGCACACGTGAGGAACACAAATGCGAACAAGCCTGAATGGTCCCCAGGACTATATGCGAATGAAAACTCACACCCCAGAAGTGACTCGAACCCATACTCCCAGAAGCAACGCAACTGGTAACTACAGGGCGCCTTAATCCGCTTGACCATCACGGCCGTCAAAAGGAAGTGATAGCCGAGGCTATTTGAGCCACTTCCCCGACGGCAACTCGGATGGTAATCTTGGGCATAGCATTTCACCAAATCACCTCATTCTTTGGGGCACACGTGAGGAACACAAATGCGAACAAGCCTGAATGGTCCCCAGGACTATATGCGAATGAAAACTCACACCCCAGAAGTGACTCGAACCCATACTCCCAGAAGCAACGCAACTGGTAACTACAGGGCGCCTTAATCCGCTTGACCATCACGGCCGTCAAAAGGAAGTGATAGCCGAGGCTATTTGAGCCACTTCCCCGACGGCAACTCGGATGGTAATCTTGGGCATAGCATTTCACCAAATCACCTCATTCTTTGGGGCACACGTGAGGAACACAAATGCGAACAAGCCTGAATGGTCCCCAGGACTATATGCGAATGAAAACTCACACCCCAGAAGTGACTCGAACCCATACTCCCAGAAGCAACGCAACTGGTAACTACAGGGCGCCTTAATCCGCTTGACCATCACGGCCGTCAAAAGGAAGTGATAGCCGAGGCAATTTGAGCCACTTCCCCGACGGCAACTCGGATGGTAATCTTGGGCATAGCATTTCCCCAAATCACCTCATTCTTTGGGGCACACGTGAGGAACACAAATGCGAACAAGCCTGAATGGTCCCCAGGACTATATGCGAATGAAAACTCACACCCCAGAAGTGACTCGAACCCATACTCCCAGAAGCAACGCAACTGGTAACTACAGGGCGCCTTAATCCGCTTGACCATCACGGCCGTCAAAAGGAAGTGATAGCCGAGGCTATTTGAGCCACTTCCCCGACGGCAACTCGGATGGTAATCTTGGGCATAGCATTTCACCAAATCACCTCATTCTTTGGGGCACACGTGAGGAACACAAATGCGAACAAGCCTGAATGGTCCCCAGGACTATATGCGAATGAAAACTCACACCCCAGAAGTGACTCGAACCCATACTCCCAGAAGCAACGCAACTGGTAACTACAGGGCGCCTTAATCCGCTTGACCATCACGGCCGTCAAAAGGAAGTGATAGCCGAGGCTATTTGAGCCACTTCCCCGACGGCAACTCGGATGGTAATCTTGGGCATAGCATTTCACCAAATCACCTCATTCTAGCCTCAGCTATCACTTCCTTTTGACGGCCGTGATGGTCAAGCGGATTAAGGCGCCCTGTAGTTACCAGTTGCGTTGCTTCTGGGAGTATGGGTTCGAGTCACTTCTGGGGTGTGAGTTTTCATTCGCATATAGTCCTGGGGACCATTCAGGCTTGTTCGCATTTGTGTTCCTCACGTGTGCCCCAAAGAATGAGGTGATTTGGTGAAATGCTATGCCCAAGATTACCATCCGAGTTGCCGTCGGGGAAGTGGCTCAAATAGCCTCGGCTATCACTTCCTTTTGACAGCCGTGATGGTCAAGCGGATTAAGGCGCCCTGTAGTTACCAGTTGCGTTGCTTCTGGGAGTATGGGTTCGAGTCACTTCTGGGGTGTGAGTTTTCATTCGCATATAGTCCTGGGGACCATTCAGGCTTGTTCGCATTTGTGTTCCTCACGTGTGCCCCAAAGAATGAGGTGATTTGGTGAAATGCTATGCCCAAGATTACCATCCGAGTTGCCGTCGGGGAAGTGGCTCAAATAGCCTCGGCTATCACTTCCTTTTGACGGCCGTGATGGTCAAGCGGATTAAGGCGCCCTGTAGTTACCAGTTGCGTTGCTTCTGGGAGTATGGGTTCGAGTCACTTCTGGGGTGTGAGTTTTCATTCGCATATAGTCCTGGGGACCATTCAGGCTTGTTCCCATTTGTGTTCCTCACGTGTGCCCCAAAGAATGAGGTGATTTGGTGAAATGCTATGCCCAAGATTACCATCCGAGTTGCCGTCAGGGAAGTGGCTCAAATAGCCTCGGCTATCACTTCCTTTTGACGGCCGTGATGGTCAAGCGGATTAAGGCGCCCTGTAGTTACCAGTTGCGTTGCTTCTGGGAGTATGGGTTCGAGTCACTTCTGGGGTGTGAGTTTTCATTCGCATATAGTCCTGGGGACCATTCAGGCTTGTTCGCATTTGTGTTCCTCACGTGTGCCCCAAAGAATGAGGTGATTTGGTGAAATGCTATGCCCAAGATTACCATCCAAGTTGCCGTCGGGGAAGTGGCTCAAATAGCCTCGGCTATCACTTCCTTTTGACGGCCGTGATGGTCAAGCGGATTAAGGCGCCCTGTAGTTACCAGTTGCGTTGCTTCTGGGAGTATGGGTTCGAGTCACTTCTGGGGTGTGAGTTTTCATTCGCATATAGTCCTGGGGACCATTCAGGCTTGTTCGCATTTGTGTTCCTCACGTGTGCCCCAAAGAATGAGGTGATTTGGTGAAATGCTATGCCCAAGATTACCATCCGAGTTGCCGTCGGGGAAGTGGCTCAAATAGCCTCGGCTATCACTTCCTTTTGACGGCCGTGATGGTCAAGCGGATTAAGGCGCCCTGTAGTTACCAGTTGCGTTGCTTCTGGGAGTATGGGTTCGAGTCACTTCTGGGGTGTGAGTTTTCATTCGCATATAGTCCTGGGGACCATTCAGGCTTGTTCGCATTTGTGTTCCTCACGTGTGCCCCAAAGAATGAGGTGATTTGGTGAAATGCTATGCCCAAGATTACCATCCGAGTTGCCGTCGGGGAAGTGGCTCAAATAGCCTCGGCTATCACTTCCTTTTGACGGCCGTGATGGTCAAGCGGATTAAGGCGCCCTGTAGTTACCAGTTGCGTTGCTTCTGGGAGTATGGGTTCGAGTCACTTCTGGGGTGTGAGTTTTCATTCGCATATAGTCCTGGGGACCATTCAGGCTTGTTCGCATTTGTGTTCCTCACGTGTGCCCCAAAGAATGAGGTGATTTGGTGAAATGCTATGCCCAAGATTACCATCCGAGTTGCCGTCGGGGAAGTGGCTCAAATAGCCTCGGCTATCACTTCCTTTTGACGGCCGTGATGGTCAAGCGGATTAAGGCGCCCTGTAGTTACCAGTTGCGTTGCTTCTGGGAGTATGGGTTCGAGTCACTTCTGGGGTGTGAGTTTTCATTCGCATATAGTCCTGGGGACCATTCAGGCTTGTTCGCATTTGTGTTCCTCACGTGTGCCCCAAAGAATGAGGTGATTTGGTGAAATGCTATGCCCAAGATTACCATCCGAGTTGCCGTCGGGGAAGTGGCTCAAATAGCCTCGGCTATCACTTCCTTTTGACGGCCGTGATGGTCAAGCGGATTAAGGCACCCTGTAGTTACCAGTTGCGTTGCTTCTGGGAGTATGGGTTCGAGTCACTTCTGGGGTGTGAGTTTTCATTCGCATATAGTCCTGGGGACCATTCAGGCTTGTTCGCATTTGTGTTCCTCACGTGTGCCCCAAAGAATGAGGTGATTTGGTGAAATGCTATGCCCAAGATTACCATCCGAGTTGCCGTCGGGGAAGTGGCTCAAATAGCCTCGGCTATCACTTCCTTTTGACGGCCGTGATGGTCAAGCGGATTAAGGCGCCCTGTAGTTACCAGTTGCGTTGCTTCTGGGAGTATGGGTTCGAGTCACTTCTGGGGTGTGAGTTTTCATTCGCATATAGTCCTGGGGACCATTCAGGCTTGTTCGCATTTGTGTTCCTCACGTGTGCCCCAAAGAATGAGGTGATTTGGTGAAATGCTATGCCCAAGATTACCATCCGAGTTGCCGTCGGGGAAGTGGCTCAAATAGCCTCGGCTATCACTTCCTTTTGACGGCCGTGATGGTCAAGCGGATTAAGGCGCCCTGTAGTTACCAGTTGCGTTGCTTCTGGGAGTATGGGTTCGAGTCACTTCTGGGGTGTGAGTTTTCATTCGCATATAGTCCTGGGGACCATTCAGGCTTGTTCGCATTTGTGTTCCTCACGTGTGCCCCAAAGAATGAGGTGATTTGGTGAAATGCTATGCCCAAGATTACCATCCGAGTTGCCGTCGGGGAAGTGGCTCAAATAGCCTCGGCTATCACTTCCTTTTGACGGCCGTGATGGTCAAGCGGATTAAGGCACCCTGTAGTTACCAGTTGCGTTGCTTCTGGGAGTATGGGTTCGAGTCACTTCTGGGGTGTGAGTTTTCATTCGCATATAGTCCTGGGGACCATTCAGGCTTGTTCGCATTTGTGTTCCTCACGTGTGCCCCAAAGAATGAGGTGATTTGGTGAAATGCTATGCCCAAGATTACCATCCGAGTTGCCGTCGGGGAAGTGGCTCAAATAGCCTCGGCTATCACTTCCTTTTGACGGCCGTGATGGTCAAGCGGATTAAGGCGCCCTGTAGTTACCAGTTGCGTTGCTTCTGGGAGTATGGGTTCGAGTCACTTCTGGGGTGTGAGTTTTCATTCGCATATAGTCCTGGGGACCATTCAGGCTTGTTCGCATTTGTGTTCCTCACGTGTGCCCCAAAGAATGAGGTGATTTGGTGAAATGCTATGCCCAAGATTACCATCCGAGTTGCCGTCGGGGAAGTGGCTCAAATAGCCTCGGCTATCACTTCCTTTTGACGGCCGTGATGGTCAAGCGGATTAAGGCGCCCTGTAGTTACCAGTTGCGTTGCTTCTGGGAGTATGGGTTCGAGTCACTTCTGGGGTGTGAGTTTTCATTCGCATATAGTCCTGGGGACCATTCAGGCTTGTTCGCATTTGTGTTCCTCACGTGTGCCCCAAAGAATGAGGTGATTTGGTGAAATGCTATGCCCAAGATTACCATCCGAGTTGCCGTCGGGGAAGTGGCTCAAATAGCCTCGGCTATCACTTCCTTTTGACGGCCGTGATGGTCAAGCGGATTAAGGCACCCTGTAGTTACCAGTTGCGTTGCTTCTGGGAGTATGGGTTCGAGTCACTTCTGGGGTGTGAGTTTTCATTCGCATATAGTCCTGGGGACCATTCAGGCTTGTTCGCATTTGTGTTCCTCACGTGTGCCCCAAAGAATGAGGTGATTTGGTGAAATGCTATGCCCAAGATTACCATCCGAGTTGCCGTCGGGGAAGTGGCTCAAATAGCCTCGGCTATCACTTCCTTTTGACGGCCGTGATGGTCAAGCGGATTAAGGCGCCCTGTAGTTACCAGTTGCGTTGCTTCTGGGAGTATGGGTTCGAGTCACTTCTGGGGTGTGAGTTTTCATTCGCATATAGTCCTGGGGACCATTCAGGCTTGTTCGCATTTGTGTTCCTCACGTGTGCCCCAAAGAATGAGGTGATTTGGTGAAATGCTATGCCCAAGATTACCATCCGAGTTGCCGTCGGGGAAGTGGCTCAAATAGCCTCGGCTATCACTTCCTTTTGACGGCCGTGATGGTCAAGCGGATTAAGGCGCCCTGTAGTTACCAGTTGCGTTGCTTCTGGGAGTATGGGTTCGAGTCACTTCTGGGGTGTGAGTTTTCATTCATATATATATATATATATATATATATATATATATATATATATATATATATATATATATATATATATATATATTTATATAAGTTTTGCACAAATGCAGACTAAATAACTTAGTAGTTTCTTTAGTAGAAATTATTTCAACTAGTCTTGAACTAGTCAGTAGTGCATTATATTATTCCTTATTTTGCTAACCCTGCAACAGGGTGGGATCCAAGTACCATATATTTACTATTGTGCTACCCTGCTATTACAACCACCTATTATTGTGCTATTACAACCAACCCCACCACACTACCACCACCACACACTACCACCACCACCACCACCATCACACACTACCACCACCACCACCACACCTTACCACCACCACCACCACCACCACACACTACCACCATCACACACTACCACCACAACCACTACACATTACAACCACCACCACACACTACCACCACCACCACACACTACCACCACCACATACACACTTCCACCACCACCACACACTACCACCACCACCACACATTACAACCACCATAACACACTACCACCACCTCACACTACCACCACCACCACACACTACCACCTCCACGACACACGACAACCACCAGCATCACACACTACCACCACCACCACACTCTATACCCACAAACATACACTACCACCACCACACACTACCACCACCACCACACACAACCACCACCACCACCACACATTTCAACCACCAAAACACACTACCACCTCCACCACACACTGCCACCACCACACACTACCACCACCACCACACTCTACAACCACCACCACCACACACTACCACCATCACCACACACAACCAACACCACCACACATTACAACCTCCATAACACACTACCACCACCACCACACACTACCAACAATACCACCACCACACTCTATAACCACCACCACCACACACTACCACTATCACCACACACAACCACCACCAACACACATTACAACCACCATAACACACTACCACCTCCACCACACACTACCTCCACCACCACACACTACAACCTCCATAACACACTACCACCACCACCACACACTACCACCACATACTACCAACACCACACACTACCACTACCACCACCACACACTACCACCACCACCATACATTACAACTTCCACGACACACTACCACCACTACAACACACTACCACCACCACCACACACTACAATCACAACCGCACACTACAACTATTACCTCAACATAACCACCACCACACACCACAACCACCACCACACTACCAGCAGCACCACACACTACAACCACCCCCACACACTACCACCACCACCAGGCACGGCAACCACCACACACTACCACCACCACCACACACTTCAACTACAACCACAAATTACAACCACCCCCACAACACTACCACCACCACACACTACCACCAACACACATTACATCCACCACCACACACGACATCCACCACCACCACCACACACTACCACCACCACCACACACCACCACCACCACACTCTACAACCACCAACATACACTACCACCACCACCACACACTATCACCACCACACACACTACCACCACCACACGGTACCACCACCATTACACTTTACAAACACCACCACACACTAACTCCACCACCACACACTACCACAACCACCACACATTACAACCACATCTACAAACTACCACCACCACCACCACCACAACACATTACAACCACTACTACACACTACCACCAACATCACACACAACAACCACCACCTCATCCTATTACCACCACCACCACACACTACAACCACCACCACACATTATAACCACCACCACACACTACCACTACCTCCACACAATACAACCACCACCAAATATTGCAACCACATCCACACACTACCACCACCACCAAACAATACTACCACCACCACACAGTACCACCACCTCACACGACAACCACCACCACCATACACTACCACCACCACCACACAATACCACCACCACCACACACTACAACTACCATCAGAGAATACCACCACCACCACACACTAACAACCACCACACACTAACACCACCACCACACACTGCCACCACCACCACACACAACCACCAACACCACATATTACCACCACCACCACATACTACCACCACCACCATACTTTACAACCACCACCACACACTACCACCACCACCCCACTCTACTACCACCACACAAACACTACCACCAACACCACGCACTACCACCACCACACATTACAACCACCATAACACACTACCACCACCACACACTATTACAACCACCACACACTACCTCCACCACCCCACACTACAACCTCCATAACACACTACCACCACCACCACACACTACCACCACATACTACCAACACCACACACTACCACTACCACCACCACACACTGCCACCACCACCATACATTACAACTTCCACGGCACACTACCACCACTACAACACACTACCACCACCACCACACACTACAATCACAACCGCACACTACCACTATTACCTCAACATAACCACCACCACACACCACAACCACCACCACACTACCAGCAGCACCACACACTACAACCACCCCCACACACTACCACCACCACCAGACACGGCAACCACCACACACTACCACCACCACCACACACTTCAACTACCACCACAAATTACAACCACCCCCACAACACTACCACCACCACACACTACTACCACCACCACCAACACACATTACATCCACCACCACACACGACATCCACCACCACCACCACACACTACCACCACCACCACACACCACCACCACCACCACACTCTACAACCACCAACATACACTACCACCACCACCACACACAATCACCACCACCACACACACTACCACCACCACCACACGCTACCACAGCCGTTACACTTTACAAACACCACCACACACTAACTCCACCACCACACACTACCACAACCACCACACATTACAACCACATCTACAAACTACCACCACCACCACAACACATTACAACCACTACTACACACTACCACCAACATCACACACAACAACCACCACCTCATCCTACTACCACCACCACCACACAATACAACCATCACCACACATTATAACCACCACCACACACTACCACTACCTCCACACAATACAACCACCACCAAATATTGCAACCACATCCACACACTACCACCACCACCAAACAATACCACCACCACACAGTACCACCACCTCACACGACAACCACCACCAAAAAACACTACCACCACCACCATACACTACCACCACCACCACACAATACCACCACCACCACACACTACAACTACCATCAGAGAATACCACCACCACCACACACTAACAACCACCACACAATAACACCACCACCACACACTGCCACCACCACCACACACTGCCACCACCACCACACACAACCACCAACACCACATACTACCACCACCACCACATACTACTACCACCACCATACATTACAACCACCACCACACACTACCACCACCACCCCACTCTACTACCACCACATAAACACTACCACCAACACCACACACTACCACCTCCACGACACACGACAACCACCAGCATCACACACTACCACCACCACCACACTCTATACCCACAAACATACACTACCACCACCACACACTACCACCACCACCACACACAACCACCACCACCACCACACATTTCAACCACCAAAACACACTACCACCTCCACCACACACTGCCACCACCACACACTACCACCACCACCACACTCTACAACCACCACCACCACACACTACCACCATCACCACACACAACCAACACCACCACACATTACAACCTCCATAACACACTACCACCACCACCACACACTACCACCACCACCACCACCACACTCTATAACCACCACCACCACACACTACCACTATCACCACACACAACCACCACCAACACACATTACAACCACCATAACACACTACCACCTCCACCACACACTACCTCCACCACCACACACTACAACCTCCATAACACACTACCACCACCACCACACACTACCACCACATACTCCCAACACCACACACTACCACTACCACCACCACACACTACCACCACCACCATACATTACAACTTCCACGACACACTACCACCACTACAACACACTACCACCACCACCACACACTACAATCACAACCGCACACTACAACTATTACCTCAACATAACCACCACCACACACCACAACCACCACCACACTACCACCAGCACCACACACTACAACCACCCCCACACACTACCACCACCACCAGGCATGGCAACCACCACACACTACCACCACCACCACACACTTCAACTACAACCACAAATTACAACCACCCCCACAACACTACCACCACCACACACTACCACCACCACCACCAACACACATTACATCCACCACCACACACGACATCCACCACCACCACCACACACTACCACCACCACCACACACCACCACCACCACACTCTACAACCACCAACATACACTACCACCACCACCACACACTATCACCACCACACACACTACCACCACCACACGCTACCACCACCATTACACTTTACAAACACCACCACACACTAACTCCACCACCACACACTACCACAACCACCACACATTACAACCACATCTACAAACTACCACCACCACCACCACCACAACACATTACAACCACTACTACACACTACCACCAACATCACACACAACAACCACCACCTCATCCTATTACCACCACCACCACACACTACAACCACCACCACACATTATAACCACCACCACACACTACCACTACCTCCACACAATACAACCACCACCAAATATTGCAACCACATCCACACACTACCACCACCACCAAACAATACTACCACCACCACACAGTACCACCACCTCACACGACAACCACCACCAAAAAACACTACCACCACCACCATACACTACCACCACCACCACACAATACCACCACCACCACACACTACAACTACCATCAGAGAATACCACCACCACCACACACTAACAACCACCACACACTAACACCACCACCACACACTGCCACCACCACCACACACAACCACCAACACCACATATTACCACCACCACCACATACTACCACCACCACCATACTTTACAACCACCACCACACACTACCACCACCACCCCACTCTACTACCACCACACAAACACTACCACCAACACCACGCACTACCACCACCACCACCACACATTACAACCACCATAACACACTACCACCACCACACACTATTACAACCACCACACACTACCTCCACCACCCCACACTACAACCTCCATAACACACTACCACCACCACCACACACTACCACCACATACTACCAACACCACACACTACCACTACCACCACCACACACTACCACCACCACCATACATTACAACTTCCACGGCACACTACCACCACTACAACACACTACCACCACACACTACAATCACAACCGCACACTACCACTATTACCTCAACATAACCACCACCACACACCACAACCACCACCACACTACCAGCAGCACCGCACACTACAACCACCCCCACACACTACCACCACCACCAGACACGGCAACCACCACACACTACCACCACCACCACACACTTCAACTACCACCACAAATTACAACCACCCCCACAACACTACCACCACCACACACTACTACCACCACCACCAACACACATTACATCCACCACCACACACGACATCCACCACCACCACCACACACTACCACCACCACCACCACCACACTCTACAACCACCAACATACACTACCACCACCACCACACACAATCACCACCACCACACACACTACCACCACCACCACACGCTACCACAACCGTTACACTTTACAAACACCACCACACACTAACTCCACCACCACACACTACCACAACCACCACACATTACAACCACATCTACAAACTACCACCACCACCACAACACATTACAACCACTACTACACACTACCACCAACATCACACACAACAACCACCACCTCATCCTACTACCACCACCACCACACAATACAACCACCACCACACATTATAACCACCACCACACACTACCACTACCTCCACACAATACAACCACCACCAAATATTGCAACCACATCCACACACTACCACCACCACCAAACAATACCACCACCACACAGTACCACCACCTCACACGACAACCACCACCAAAAAACACTACCACCACCACCATACACTACCACCACCACCACACAATACCACCACCACCACACACTACAACTACCATCAGAGAATACCACCACCACCACACACTAACAACCACCACACAATAACACCACCACCACACACTGCCACCACCACCACACACTGCCACCACCACCACACACAACCACCAACACCACATACTACCACCACCACCACATACTACCACCACCACCATACATTACAACCACCACCACACACTACCACCACCACCCCACTCTACTACCACCACATAAACACTACCACCAACACCACACACTACCACCACCACCACACATTACAACCACCATAACACACTACCACCACCACACACTATTACAACCACCACACACTACCACCATCACCAATCTCCATCATCATCACCACGCACTACCAACACCACCATTACACATTACTACTACCACCACACATATCAACCACCACCAAACACTACCACCACCACCACACATTACATGTACCAACACACACTACCACCACCACCACCACACAATTCAACCACCACCACACAATGCAACCACCACCACACACTACCACCACCACACTCTCACCACCAAAACCACAACCACATATTACCACCAACACCTCACACTGCAACCACCAAAACTCACTACAATCACCACCACACACCACCACCACCACTACCACCACTTACACACGATACCACAACCCCAACACACTACCACCACCTCACATTACAACCACCACCACACATTCCAACATCCACTACACATTACCACCACCACATTTTGCAAGAACCCCCACCACACTACCACCACCACCACACACTATCACCACAACCACATACTACCACCACTACACACTACCACCACCACTACATACTACCATCAACACCATCACACACTACCACAACCACCATACACTACCACCACCACTACACATTACAACCACCACCACACACTACCACCACAACCACAAATTACAACCAGCACCACACACTACCACCATCACCACACACTACCACCACCACCACCACACACTAACACTACCACCACACATTACAACCACCACCACACACTACCACCATCACCCACATCCAGTTGTTGCTGGTGCACCCCACACCCACCTGTTGCTGGTGCCCCCCCACACCCACCTGTTGCTGGTGCCCCCCACACCCACCTGTTGCTGGTGCCCCCCACACCCACCTGTTGCTGGTGCCCTCATACCCACCTGTTGCTGGTGCCCCCCACACCCACCTGTAGCTGGTGCCCTCATACCCACCTGTTGCTGGTGTCCCCACACCCACCTGTTGCTGGTGCCCTCATTCCCACCTGTTGCTGGTGCCCCCTACACCCACCTGTTGCTGGTGCCCCCCCACACCCACCTGTTGCTGGTCCCCCCCCCCGCACCCACCTGTTGCTGGTGCCCTCATACCCACCTGTTGCTGGTGCCCTCATACCCACCTGTTGCTGATACTCCCCACACCCACCTGTTGCTGGAGCCCCCACACCCACCTGTTGCTGGTGATCCAACTCCCATCTGTTGTCGGTACCCCCCACAACCATCTGTAGCTGGTGCCCTCATACCCACCTGTTGCTGCTGCCCCCCCACACCCACCTGTTGGTGGTGCCCCCCCACACCCACCTGTTGGTGGTGCCCCCTATACCCACCTGTTGCTGGTGCCCTCCACACCCACCTGTTGCTGGTGCCCCCACACCCACCTGTTGCTGGTGCCCCCCCACACCCACCTGTTGCTGGTGCCCCCCATACCCACCTGTTGCTGGTGTCCCCCACACCCACCTGTTGCTGGTGCCCCCCACACCCACCTGTTGCAGGTGCCTCCCACACCCACCTGTAGCTGGTGCCTCCCACACCCACCTGTTGCAGGTTCCTCCCCCACCCAGCTATTGCTGGTGCACCCCCACACCCACCTGTTGTTGGTGACCCCCACACCCACCTGTTGCTGGTGCCCCCCACACCCAGCTGTTGCTGGAACCCCCCAGCTAGAACAGGTGGGAACTAAAGAGCAGAGAAAGATACCAGAGCGCCAGGAATGAATACGTCAGGGTGAGAAGAGAGGTAGAGAGGCAATATGAAAATGACATAGCGAGCAAGACTCAACCCAAGCTGCTGCATAACCACATCAGGAAGAAAACAACAGTGAAGGAACAGGTAATGAAACTGAGGATAGGGGCAGAATTATTTACTACAAACGACAAGGAAGTGTGTGAGGAACTCAATAAGAAATTCCAGGAGGTCTTCACCTCAGAGCAAGGAGAAGTCCCAGAGATAAGAGAGGGAACATTAAACCAGACACCACTAGAGGAGTTTATGATTACCAGTGGGGAGGTGAGGAAGCATCTGCTAGATGTGGACGTGACAAAGGCTATAGGCCCGGATGGAATCTCACCATGGATTCTAAAGGAAGGAGCAGAGGCTCTGTGCCTACCACTCTCCATAGTGTACAACAAGTCACTGGTAACAGGTGAACTGCCAAAAATTTGGAAGGCGGCCAATGTAGTCCCAATATACAAAAAGGGTGATAGGCAGGAGGCACTGAACTACAGGTCAATGTCCCTAACTGCATCCATCATCTTGCATTCCATGCAAGATGATGGAGATGATTGTGCGAAAAAATCTAGTGGAACATCTGGAGCGGAAGAACTTTGTAACACAACTTCATCACGGGTTCAGATTTGGCAAATCATGCTAAACAGGTTTAATTGAGTTCTATGACTAGGCAACAAAAATCAGGCAAGAGAGAGAGAGGATTGGGCAGACTGCATATTTCTGGACTGCCAGAAAGCTTTTGACACAGTACCACACAAGAGACTAGTGCACAAACTGGAGATGCAGGCAGGAGAAAAAGGAAAGATACTTCCCTGGGTAAAGTAGTACCTAAGCAACAGGACACAGCAAGTCACCATGAGGGGTGAGGACTCGGAGTGGCGGGGAGTCACTAGTGGAGCCCCACAGGGATCAGTCCCTGGACCTATCCTGTTTCTGAAACCTGTCTCCTGAAGCCCACATCAATAGAATATCATCAGCGGCCTATGTGAGGCTGGCTAACATCAGAACTGCTTTCAGAAACCTGTGTAAGGAATCCTTCAGAACTTGAAGCCAAATGAGACACAGAGACTTTAGAAAGAACTTTTTCAGTGACAGAGTAGTTAACAGGTGGAATGCATTAGTCAGTGATGTGGTGGAGGCTGACTCCATACACAGATTTAAATGTAGATATGATAGAGCCCAGTAGGCTCAGGAATCTGTACACCAGATGATTGACAGTTGAGAGGCGGGACCAAAGAGCCAAAGCTCGACCCCTGCAAACACAAATAGGTACTGTGACGATAATCTCCTTCAAGAGATTGAGCCTGCTCTTCCCTCCATAATTACGTCTTCACAATTATATAAAAAGACTATGGAAGAAATGTCCAACAACGACAACAACACCAGCAAGGCTTGCCAGGGTGAGCAGAAACGTATGCAGCCAGCCACCTGTTCGAACTCCAACCACCAAACTACCCGTTGATCGCTACGGCTCCGCTGATTGGTCGCCGGTCTGGCTGCACCTGCCTCGCCCCCCCCAATACTACCTGATGTCTGGGGTCGCCCCAACATCAGTCCTCAGAATGTTCAGTGCTTTCGTAGCCAGCACTCCTCCCAGCTAGACGTTAGCGTGTACTGAGAGAGGTGGTGGCTTTAAGCCAATATTCCAGCACCTCCCACTTACCTTTGTGTTGCACTTCTTGTTATTTTGCCTTAACGTAACTTTTCATTGTGTCATTTAAGTATTCTTATTATTTTGATTCATTGATTTTATTATAAGAATTTGTTTGTGCATTATTTTCATGTTTTGATTTATTTAACGTAATTAAAATTTCATTGTTAAAGTTTACTTGTGTTTTGTGTGTCTTCTCCTTACCTTACCACAGACGAAGTTCCAGTTTTTCTATTTTCTTTTATAACTATGTGACGAGGCCATACCCCTAGCCTTAAACAGCCGAACACCAACGCGTTACCGTCACAGTACTCACCAATGTCGGGGTGTCTCTCTAGCCAGTCACCACCAAGTATTAGTAGTGATAAACGTTACTTACTGTAGCCCCCACGGGTCTGCACTCGATCCTCACGGTGCCACTGTTCACCAGGAAAGTCTCTCAGTCTGTCTCCAGCTGGCCTCGTAGCCTATAGACGAGTGAGAACAAGATCCCTTCACTTGATCATGTGCCCGTCCCGACACAGGGCTCTACCGCTCACTATAGGTCGCCAACTGGTGTTTACCGTGTCCAGTAGCACCTCAGTAGAATAGTAGTAACATAGTAGTGGCCCCAGGGAATACTAATCAATTTGGTAACAGGTAAGTATATGTTTATATCACTCACTCTTAGATAGTCTCAATAGCAACAAGGTAATAGAGGGTTGACACAAACACGGTGGTGGTTTTGAAGTTTACTTAAAAGATCAAAGAATCACAACTCTGCATCAACAACATGGCAAAGGAATAAATGAGCAGCCTTCTCTCCGCCTTTTCACAGTTCTGGAACACTCCCGGAATGGCAACACTCCCAGTTGACGTGCGTTCCGACACTATTATTCCTATTATTATTATTCGGCGCCTATTATTCCCTCGTATTCACAGTATATCACAACACTGGCATAATCACAGTTGACCACTAGGCATAGGAATATACTATTTAATAACTCCAGTATATATAGTTTACTTTATCAATATTTATAAAAACCTGGTAACTCTAGGCACACAGCCTTACCCTATTAAATTGTACATACATATATATATATATATATATATATATATATATATATATATATATATATATATATATATATATATATATATATATATATATATATATATATATTATTAAATATGACCGAAAAAGTAAGATTAATAATTCTAACACGAATTTTCTCGATTTTTCTTACGTTACTTTTCACTGTTCATGGTAATTCAAAGATCAATTCTCCAAAATTCATTTATATTTCTAGCCTGACATGACACATGAGCGCGTTTCGTAAAACTTATTACATTTTCAAAGACTTTAGTTTTCAAACACACAACTGAACTGAATAGAGCTTGCACATCTTCGATTTTATATCTACATTTGGGTGAGGTGGATGAGGTGAAAACAAACTTTCAACAATGGGTATTGAATGGGTATTAAAATCAAACACAAGACAGAACACGAAACAATAGGTATTGAGTGGAAGTAATTGTAGAAAGCCTATTGGTCCATATTTCTTGATGCTTCTCTATTGGAGCGGAGTCTTGAAGTGGGTAGAATATAGTTGTGCATTAATTGACTGTTGATTGCTGGTGTTGATTTCTTGATGTGTAGTGCCTCGCAGACGTCGAGCCGCCTGCTATCGCTGTATCTATCAATGATTTCTGTGTTGTTTGCTAAGATTTCTCTGGTGATGGTTTGGTTGTGGGAAGAGGGTATATGTTCCTTAATGGAGCCCTGTTGCTTATGCATCGTTAAACGCCTGGAAAGAGATGTTGTTGTCTTGCCTATATACAGAGTTTTTTGAGGCTTACAATCCCCAAGAGGGCATTTGAAGGCATAGACGATGTTGGTCTCTTTTAAAACGTTCTGCTTTGTGACTGGAGAGTTTCTCATGAGTAGGCTGACCGTTTTTTTGATTTTATAGTAAATCGTCAGTTGTATCTTCTGATTTTTGTCTGTAAGGAATAACGTTTCTATTAACAATATCTTTCAGGACCCTTTCCTCCGTTTTATGGGCTGTGGAAAAGAAGTTCCTGTAAAATAGTCTAATAGGGGGTATAGGTGTTGTGTTAGTTGTTTCTTCAGAGGTTGCATGGCGTTTCACTTTCCTTCTTATGATGTCTTCCACGAAACCATTGGAGAAGCCGTTGTTGACTAGGACCTGCCTTACCCTACAGAGTTCTTCGTCGACTTGCTTCCATTCTGAGCTGTGGCTGAGGGCACGGTCGACATAAGCGTTAACAACACTCCTCTTGTACCTGTCCGGGCAGTCACTGTTGGCATTCAGGCACATTCCTATGTTTGTTTCCTTAGTGTAGACTGCAGTGTGGAAAACTCCGCTCCTTTCCATGACTGTTACATCTAGAAAGGGCAGCTTCCCTTCCTTCTCCATCTCGTAAGTGAAACGCAACACAGAATTCTGCTCAAATGCCCCCTTCAGCTCCTACAGATGTCTGACATCAGGTACCTGTGTAAAAATGTCGTCAACATACCTGCAGTATATGGCCGGTTTCATATTCATGTCGACTAAGACTTTTTGCTCGATGGTACCTATGTAGAAGTTTTCAAACAGGACACCTAGGGGAGAACCCATGGCGACCCCATCTACTTGCTTATACATGTGTCCATCCGGGCTCAAGAAGGGTGCCTCTTTAGTACAAGCTTGGAGTAGTTTCCTTAGACTGTTTTCTGGTATGTCAAGAGGAGTACAGGCCGGATCACGGTACACTCTGTCGGCTATCATCCCGATTGTTTCATCCAACAATCAAAACAATGAATGAATGAATATATATATATATATATATATATATATATATATATATATATATATATATATATATGTATATATATATATAATATATATATATATATATATATATATATATATATATATATATATATATATATATATATATATATATATATATATATATAAATGACATGTAAATATAAATGTCCTCGTCATAGTCATCTCTTCGTCAAACCACAGGTGCAATCACACACCATATATATATCTCGTGAGAGCTCTATAGCATCTCCCTTCACAACTGTGTCTTACTAGAAACATAGACATTGGTGAGCCTTGCTCATGACATAGAAGATACTCTGGCTAATCGCTAACTAAAGGGGAATGGGAGGGAAAACTGAATTACCTACTTCCACCATAAATGATGTGGACTCGTCCTCTGTTGAGGGTTGAATTGAAGCTCCTGGTCCCGGCTCACGACTTGCTGTAGGGTACACCCCCACACACACTGATGCTCTTTCCAGGACCTCAACCAACACCCAAAAACGTGTCTTCTCTGTACAGCTTCTCTCTGCAGGCTCCGTGCTCCTCTGCAACCTCTTGAAGGGTTGGAGTCGATCTCCTATCGCCTCCTCCTGACAACTACGTCTGCAGTCCTTACTCCCGGCTGCCGTCGTTCCCTTCCTCACGGTGAACTGGCCCAGCAGCTACGTCATCACCCAACTGGTGAAATAGTACAGTGGTCCCTGACGTCACTGCCCAGGCTTCACTCTTGCTAAGCACCTGTCATTGGAGCACTTGTTGCTCGTTTCCCGTCAATTCCTTCTTCTGTCCGCCTCACGGAGTTCAGGAAGACCTCACAGGATGCTCGCAGACCACTGGTGATGCATATATTCACCGGAGAGGGACGAATACTGTCAGACTGACAGGACCCCCCTATCGCACGTCCGCCCTTGTTGACATGTTGTATCTAACTCCTGGCGCCACAGGTCACACATCCCGGACCTACCTCCACTCATGACGTCACACTTGCCAGGGGCGTTTCTCATTGGCTCATTGTACCATGTCACCGTTCTTGGCCAATCTGGTGCCACTGACGTCATAACATTTTGGCGCGAAAACGTAGGAGTCAGCGCCATCTTGGAGTCCAAAAGGGCCTAAGCCACTGGCCAAAACACTCTTCTTTAGTTAATTTCTCTCCTATGCGAGAACACCTCATGCTCCCACATATGTCAAATTGTTCTCTGGAAGGCAGAGAACGTTCAGGTAAAGTAGATATGACTCTTACAGCCGGCGTGGGAGAAATATAAGGGGGGAACACCGTCACAGACCCCTCCCTTCAAAATAAGAATCATATCGGTTTAGTGTACTCGGGAAAGGGCATCCTCTACCACGTTGTCCTTCCCTCTGATGTGCTTAATTTCTAACCAGTATTCTTGTAGTAGTAATACCCACCTTGTCAGCCTCTGGTTGGAGTTTCTCATCTTGTACAAGAAAGTCAGAGGGTTGTGATCTGTAAAATCAAGAACAGGCCTCGCCCCTCCTCCCATGTACACGTCAAAGTGCTTTAGGGCCATTACTAAAGCCAAAGCCCCCTATACGACGGTACTATAGGCATGCTGGTACTTCACGAATTTCTTGGAGTAAAATGCGACAGGCCTATGTACCTCGCTCTTTTCCTGGGCCAACTTGGCTCCTATCCCTACATCACAGGCACATACAGAATGAACCTGGCTGTAAAATCTGGGGATATCAACACTGGAGCCTCTGTCAACAGGTTCTTTGTCTTCTCGTAAGATTCCTGGCAGGCTTCTCCCCACTTCCATCACGTATTCTTAGAGAGTAATTCTGTCAGAGGATGCGCTATCGTGGAAAAGTTCTTACAGAAACCACAATAGTATCCAATCATCCCAAAATACCTCAGCAATTCCTTCTGTGTCCTGGGTATTGGGTACTCTCTAATAGCTGATACCTTGTGGTCAACAGGGGTAACCTCTCCTTGACCAATGACGAAGCCTAGGTATTCTAGATGGGCCTTCCCAAACTCACTCTTGGCTAGGTTCACGGTCAGGTTAGCATCTTTCAGCCTCCTGAACAGCTCCCTGAGTCGCTCTAGGTGTGCCTCCCAATCGTCGGAGTACACTACTATATCGTCAATGTATACAGTGCAGCCTTCGGCTCTTCTCAGCAACTCGTTCATCATACGTTGAAAACAACTCCCTCTGTTCTTCATCCCGAAGGGCCACACTTTATACTGATACAGTCCATCAGGTGTCACAACAACTGATATCTTTCTAGCCTCGGGAGTTAACGAGATTTGGTAATACCCCTTGAGCAGGTCGACCTTGGACACATATCTGGCACTACCCACCTGATCGATGAAATCACTAACCCTGGGTATGGGGTGAGAATCTGCCACAGTGATAAAGTGCACCTTCCTGTAGTCCATGCAAAAGCTCTATGTACCGTCGCTTTTCTTAACGAGAAAATACGGGGTTGAACCACTCGCTTTTGCTAGGCTCGACAAGGTCATTCGCAAGAAGGTACCCTACCTCCTTCCTCATCAATTCTCGCTTCTCAGGGCTGACCCTATAAGCACTCTGTTTAATGGGTCTGGCGTCCCTCACCTCTACCTCGTGCGTCACTGTTACGGACCCGAGTCCAGCGTCGGAGCACGGAGCAGCGACGACAACGCCATCTGTGAGTCCGCTCCCGAAACCCACTCCAAATGGACGACGCCATCCAGTGGTGACAGGATAGGCCAACAATAAGTGTTGGATTCCTGTCCTAGTCAGCTCATGACATAGCCGCTGCTGACCTCTGGTGAGGTGGTGCTTAGACTGTGAACGCCATCTATGGAGTGAAGGGGTGGACGTTTCTGTCTAAGCTTGTGAGTGAAGCGTCCCAGTATTAATGACGTGTCTGATTGCAGAGTCGACCTGGGACTGCTGTGTTGGACGATGGACCAGTCTACCCAAGGCAGCCAAGGTCTCTTCACGAGTCTGCTTTGAAGAAGCTGTGAGCCACCACTGGACGAACTCTGTTGAGAGTGTAATAGCCTGCCTGAGGCGTGGCAGTGTCGGAAATCGCCTTATCCGGGGCTGGCTGGTGGAAGAGACTAGCCACTGTGGTGCTTAGGGAGGAGAGTGATCAGCAGGTCACACGAGGCTCCTGCCTAGGGCTCGCAACCCTAGTATCGGTCGTGGAGTGGCCTACATAGCAGAGCTGATCGGTACCTGCCAGCTACAGGCTGGATTGTGGTTGAAGGCCTCCACGACAAAGCACCCAGTGGGACTGTGATTTGGCTGGCCTGTGGCCAGGGTAGATTCGTCATAGAGTCATAGTGGATTCATCGTGGGCCACGGAAGAAGGAACCAGGGCTACCCAGAGTGAGCATCGTTGAGCATCCAGTGTCTTTGGAGGAAGACGCAACTGTACATAAGTGTAGTAATAATCCCCGCGTGCGACTGTTATTTATTTATATATGGTGGTGGTAAATATATTGGAAAAACCGGAACATTTGTATCCTTCCCCCTTTGGTTTTACTTGCATTACGGAACACACCCCTTGAAAGCCTCTACTAACTTGGGGCCGGATTCCAAAACTCTAATACCATCAGAGAAGAACCCGGTTGCGTCCCAGTAGGGCCGTAACAAATTGGCATCCCCAACGGGATCCGACCCCTTGTCAAGTATGTTTCACAGGAGTGGTGACGTAGTGCAATCCCCTGTAAATAATTCCCCCTGTTTATAATTATTTGGACGTTGTACGTCCTGTGCGGTGCTCGGTGTGATTTAGTGCAATATTGTAGAGTGCAGTGCTCGGTGTGATTTAGTGCAATATTGTAGAGTGCAGTGCTCGGTGTGATTACGTGCAATATTGGCAAGTGAGGTGCTAGGTGCGATAAAGTGCAGTATTGGCGAAGTACGGTGCTCGGTGGGTTATGTGCTCAAGTAAAGCGGTGTATTAAGTGTTCGTGCACCACTTAAGTGACAATGGCGGAAAAAGTGACCCTTGAAGATCTGGATGATGTTCAGGATTTTCTGAACAAGGAGGACTGTCTTGCCAGATTGAAATATCTGGGAAAGCAAGAACTGGTGCTAGTGAGCGCCTATCTGGAGATAAAAATACGCGAAAGTGACTCCCGTGTTGAGATCTTTTCAAAGGTTCACAAACATTTGAAGGCCGGGGAGAAACAGGAAAGCGAGGCACAGAGTACAAAGAAAGGTTAGGTGGTAGCTTCCACTGAAAAGGAAGATAAAGGTAGTGACATTGAAAGTGATGCAGGTGAACTGAATATAAGCTTTCTAACTGTCAAAATGCGTGCCTTAGAAATAAATCGTGAGATAGAATGGAAGAAATTAGAAATAGAACGAGAATTGAAAGATAAAGAAATGAAAATGAAACGTTTAGAATTACAAGAAAGGAAAGAAGAGCGAGAAAGAGAAGAAAGAAGAGAAAGAGAGAGAGAAGAACGAGAAAGAGAAGAGCGAGAGAGAGAGAAGAAAAAAGAGAAATAGAAGAGCGAGAGAGAGAGAAGAAAAAAGAGAAAGAGAAGAGCGAGAAAGAGAAGAAAAGGAGAAAGAAAGAAGATACGAGTTAGAAGTATTGCGATTAGGTGGTCGGAGGAAAACAACGGAAACAAGTAGCTTCAATCCGGTATGGAACATCAAAATGGTCCCGAAGTTCAACGAAAGGGAAGTTTCGAAGTTCTTCGCTGCTTTCGAGAAGGTTGCAGCCTCTATGGAATAGCCGAAGGAGAATTGGACCATCATGATGCAGTCCGTCTTGACTGGGAAGGCCCAAATCGCCTACTCCACGTTGTCCCTTGATGACTTCTGTGATTATGACAAGGTGAAGAAGGTAGTGCTCATGGCTTACCAGTTGGTGCCCGAGGCTTACAGGCAGAAGTTCAGGAACCTGAAAAAGACCTCGGAGCACACTTTCATCGAGTCCGCGACCATCAAGGAACGGCTTTTCCAGGAGTGGTGTGCCTCTCGGAAGGTGAGGAAGAAAGAAGAACTCGAACAGCTCGTTTTATTGGAGGATTTTAAGGAATGTCTGTCTGGAGATCTGAAGACATACCTAGAAGAGCAACAGGTAGAGACCTTAAGTGCAGCAGCCACTATGGCTGAAGAATACATCTTGATGCATAGGTCTTCCACTAGGTATGTCCCTAAGAATTACCCAAATCTGTTTGGCAAACCTTGTCAAGAAGAAGAGAGACCTGTCCCACAAAGCGCTATGAAGACGCCCCCAAGTAGCCCCCGAAGGATGAGTCCTAGCAGTCCGAAACACCGGAGTCCAAGGAGGAATGTAGTGTGTTGGACTTGTGGGCAGAAAGGACACGTCGCTGCTATGTGCCGAGACAGAAGAGGTAGCGGTCCACGTAAGGAGGTGATGCTGATGGGTTGTGTGACGCCACCAGCAGGAACCCAGTCTCTGACTAGTCAGGAAGGACCAGGATTGTTTGCCCCTCACACTTCAGGCGGGTATGTAACGAGTGATCATACTGGTAGATCAGTTGTAGTGCTCAGAGATAGTAGAGCAGCCCAGTCCCTGATCGTGAGAGACTCGTTACCCGAGGGAGTGAGTGTAGACGGGAGACAAAAGGTTGTCCTGGTTGGGTTTCCTATGACGCGGTACGTTGCCCCCTTAGTGCTGATACATCTAGACTCGCCTTACTTCAGCGGCACATGTGCGTTGGCAGTAGTTGATACCCTGCCTATAGCTGGGATTGACGTGATAGTAGCCAACGACATGGTGACAGGTTGGAACGACGATCATCTCAAGATTGCGGACGAGTCAGCCAGAACGGCGAAAAGGTCTGAGGTAACAAGAGACAGTAATACCCAGGTACAGGCAGACGTGAGATTATATAACATGTTTAATTCTCCCTCTCACCAACAGATAGACAGCATTACGACAGATTCACCTGATTCTTCTCCCGACAAGAAACATGGGGTTATGGTGACAAGAGCGACTGAGCAAGAGGAGAGGCCTCGTGTACAAGCACCCACGGATACCCAAGAGTCTGGAGTGAAGGCACATCAGTACTTGCAGTATGGCAAGGTACAACGTTCACTGAACTGGCCAGAGATTTCCCAGACGTCAGAGGTATGTGAGGTATGTGCGAAGGTTCTAGTGCCCTCTTCGGTCCAAACCAGGCTAATGGATATAGCCGGCTATTGACATTACAGTCTCATGAAACTTATCCCTAAGTTAGCCAAATGTTTCTTAGCGGTATTTTGTGTTGTTCTCGTGTGTGTTCTAAGTAAACACCAGTGGACGACCCGACAGATGATGGCTCCTATGAACATCATGAAGAGACCCCAGGGATTGGAGACTTGCACTGTGAGTGTTGCAGTCGAAGAAGGGACCTGGAAGGTGATGGTGGATACAGAAGGTATGGGAAATGATATTATGAGTAACTGTTTCCGACAGGTTGACACTCCCCGCGTGATTGCCGAACCTGGATTCAGCGTTATACAGAACGTTGGTCGACCTGACGGTGGCAGAGCGAACACCATCTTCAAGGTACAAGCAGCCCTGTTGGGACTATGTATGGGCCTAGTAGACGATTATGCTGTAAGTACCGACTTAACAACTATCGCTGTTACTCCAAATTATCAGACCCCTGTATTCCAGGTTCCCGTCTCCCTGAAGGACTACCGGACCGGTATAAGAAATGCCGTCTGCGACCAGCCACCAACGGTGCCACGACACACGGAGGTGTCGATTCACCACACAGGGTGTCCGTGCCGATTCTTACTAAAGTCACGTGAGATGATTATGACCCTGATTGCTTTCTCAGTGAGGTTGTATGAAGTCACGTTAGGCAGGATATCACCTATGATCCTCAAGTTTTCCTTCTGCCTGAATCTCCCATTAGGAAAGTTTTGCGGACAAGACATCCTCGCCACTCCAGTCCATTGTGTATGTGAGTCCGTTTGGAGTTGTACCCACGTACTAATTTGGTTTGTTTTCTCTTTTATAGAAACCCAAACCAAATTCTTTTTGGTGGGGAGGTGTTACGGACCCGAGTCCAGCGTCGGAGCACGGAGCAGCGACGACAACGCCATACCTTGAGGTTACCTTGAGGTGCTTCCGGGGCTTAGTGTCCCCGCGGCCCGGTCGTCGACCAGGCCTCCTGGTTGCTGGACTGATCAACCAGGCTGTTAGACGCGGCTGCTCGTAGCCTGACGTATGAGTCACAGCCTGGTTGATCAGGTATCCTTTGGAGGTGCTTATCCAGTTCTCTCTTGAACACTGCGAGGGGTCGGCCAGTTATGCCCCTTATGTGTAGTGGAAGCGTATTGAACAGTCTCGGGCCTCTGATTTTGATAGAGTTCTCTCTCAGAGTACTTGTTGCACCTCTGCTTTTCAACAGGGGTATTCTGCACATCCTGCCATGCCTCCTGGTCTCATGTGATGTTATTTCTGTGTGCAGGTTTGGAACCAGCCACTCAATTATTTTCCACGTGTAAATTATTATGTATCTCTCCCGCCTGCGGTCAAGGGAGTACAGATTTAGGCTCTTTAGTCGGTCCCAGTAATTTAGATGTTTTACTGAGTGGATTCTAGCAGTAAAGGATCTCTGCACACTCTCCAGGTCAGCAATTTCTCCAGATTTGAAAGGGGCTGTTATTGTGCAGCAGTACTCCACTCTAGAGAGCACAAGCGCTTTGAAAAGTATCATCATCGTTATAGCATCTCTAGTGTGAAAAGTTCTTGTTATCCAACCTGTCATTTTTCTTGCAGTTGTGACGGCTACTTTATTGTGTTCTTTAAGGGTAAGGTCTTCCAACATGAGTACACCCAGATCCTTTACATTGCCTTTTCGTTCTATGTTATGATTTGCCTGAGTTTTGTACGTGGTTTCTGTTTTTATCTTTTAAATTTTTCCGTAGCGCATGAGCTGGAACTTATCCTCGTTAAACACCATATTATTTTCTGTAGCCCATAGAAAGACCTGATCTACATCTGATTGGAGGTTTGCCGTGTCCTCTATGTTGCCAACTCTCATGAAAATCCTAGTGTCATCTGCAAAGGATGATACAGTGCTATAGGTTGTGTTCTGGTCTATGTCCGATATGAGGATGAGAAAAAGTACTGGAGCAAGCACAGTACCCTGGGTTACTGAGCTCTTCACGGTTGATGGGCTGGATTTTATTTTGTTGACTATTACACATTGGGTTCTGTTAGTCAGGAAATTGTTGATCCATCTGCCTATTTTCCCGGTAATTCCTTTTGAACGCATTTTATGTGCAATAACACCATGGTCACATTTATCAAAGGCTTTTGCGAAATCTGTGTAAATTACATCAGCATTTTGTTTGTCTTCCATAGCATCTAATGCCATATCATAGTGGTCCAGCAACTGCGACAGGCAAGAGCGCCCTGTTCTGAAACCATGTTGTCCGGGGTTATGGAGATGCTGTGATTCCATGTATTTTGTGATCTTACTTCTTAGCATTCTCTCAAAAATATTTATGATGTGCGATGTTAGTGCTATCGGTCTGTAATTTTTTGCCTCTGCCTTATTTCCTCCTTTATGGAGTGGTGCTATCTCTGCTGTTTTTAGTATGTCAGGGATAACGCCAGTATCTAGACTTTGTCTCCACAGAATGTGAAGGGCCTGCGATAGTGGTTTTTTACAGTTCTTGATGAATATGGAGTTCCAAGAATCCGGGCCTGGTGCAGAGTGCATAGGTATACTGTTTATGGCTTCTTCAAAATCTAGTGGGGATAGGGCGACGTCTGATATATGATTTGATGTTGGTATCATATCCATGAAAAATTCATTAGGGTTATCAATCTTTAGTGCATTTAATGGCTCGCTGAAAACAGAGTCGTACTGCTTTCTCAGTAACTCGCTCATTTCTTTGTTGTCATCGGTGAAAGTTCCATCTCCCTTTCGCAGGGGCCCGATACTAGATGTGGTTTTTAAACTTGATTTTGCATAGGAGAAAAAATATTTCGGATTTCTCTCTATTTCACTGATGGCCTTTTGCTCTCTTTGCCTCTCCTGGGTTTTGTATGATTCTTGTAGCTTGAGTTCAATTGTTTCTATTTCTCTACCTAACCTTCTTCGCCAATCTTGAGGTAGGGTGCGACTCTCAAGTTGTTCCGTGATTCGTTTTCTTCGCCTTTATAGGGAACAACGTTCCCGTTCCAATCTGCATCTCTTTCTCTTTTTTCTTATGGGTATGCGGTTTGAACATATTTCTAGTGCTACTGAGCTTATTTTTTCCAGGCACTGGTTCAGTTTTGCATTTTCTAGCTGTTCTTCCCAGTTTATTTCTGTGAAGTCCTGGTTTATTTGCTCCCAGTTTATCTGTTTATTATTGAAGTTGAATTTGCTGAAATCTCCTCCACCGGGAATCTGGACTGGTTTTGAAGGTCCATTCCCCATGGTTGTCAGAACTTCAATTAAGTTGTGATCTGAGTAACAGGTATTTGTAATCATTATGTTCCCAATCAACTCCTCATTATTAGTGAAAATGAGGTCCAGCGTGTTCTCCTTCCTAGTTGGTTCTACTATTTGCTAGTTTAAGGCAAACCTATCGCACATCCGCAGCAGGTCATTTGCATGTGCCTGTTCATTTAGGCTACTTCCTGGTATTCTCTCTGATATTACTGTATTAGCCAGGTGCTTCCATTTCAGGTGCCGTAGGTTGAAGTCCCCAAGCAGGATGATGTTCGGAGCTGGATTGGCGAGGTTTTCCAAGCAGTGCTCTATTTTTATTAGTTGGTCTTTAAACTGCTGAGGGTTTGCCTCCGGCGACTTATATACAAGGACAACAACTACATTTAGGATCTCTATTTTGACTATCAGCACTTCCACCATATCATTTGAGGTGTTTAGCAGCTCAGTACAGATGAGGGTGTCTTTGATGTAGAGGCTGACTCCACCCTGAAGCCGGTGTTTCCTATCACATCTGAAGAGATTGTATTCTGAGATCCATATTTCACCATCAAGGTAGTCCTTTGTGTGAGTTTCCGTTAGGGATGCAAACACTGCATTTGCCTCATGAAGGAGACCCTCTATAAAGTGAACTTTGTTGGATTTGCGTGTTTTTATACCCTGGATGTTGGCAAATATAAATGATGTTATCGTGTTAGTGGAAGTGCTGGATGCTTTACTTGGTGTTAATATCTGAGGCTCTGGTAAGGAGGCCACTGTGTTTGCGTCCTCTCTAGCATTTGACCGAGTTGGTGGTAGAGTCTGGTCATTTTTAGCCATTCTTCTCCTCCCCCTCTTGCTAAAAAATTCTCCTGGTCGATGGAGTAGTGGCTGTTTTCATAGTGGTAGATTGTCGGTTTTATTCACCTGGTACCTCTTATATGAAATGCTGGACATTCAGTATTGAAGCACTCTTTCCTGTCCAACGAGTTCTTGCAAATTTCTGGGTGAAAGAATTCACAGCTTTTGGCACATTTACCTGTATTGAGGAGGTTTCTGCACTTTGTAGGGTGATCGTGTGTACATGTTCCATTTATTCTTCCCGATTCCCCATGCTTACAGGTAGCCCATTTGTAAAACCAACAGGTTTTGGGGCCTTGTTTTGTTTGTTTCCCTTTGCCAGGGACCGCACTCTACTGCGGTCTGTGAGTCCGCTCTCGAAACCCACTCCAAATGGACGACGCCATCCAGTGGTGACAGGATAGGCCAGCAATAAGTGTTGGATTCCTGTCCTAGTCAGCTCATGACGTAGCCGCTGCTGACCTCTGGTGAGGTGGTGCTTAGACAGTGAACGCCATCTATGGAGTGAAGGGGTGGACGTTTCTGTCTAAGCTTGTGAGTGAAGCGTCCCAGTATTAATGACGTGTCTGATTGCAGAGTCGACCTGGGACTGCTGTGTTGGACGATGGACCAGTCTACCCAAGGCAGCCAAGGTCTCTTCACGAGTCTGCTTTGAAGAAGCTGTGAGCCACCACTGGACGAACTCTGTTGAGAGTGTAATAGCCTGCCTGAGGCGTGGCAGTGTCGGAAATAGCCTTATCCGGGGCTGACTGGTGGAAGAGACTAGCCACTGTGTGCTTAGTGAGGAGAGTGATCAGCGGGTCACATGAGGCTCCTGCCTAGGGCTCGCAACCCTAGTATCGGTCGTGGAGTAGCCTACACAGCGGAGCTGATCGGTACCTGCCAGCTACAGGCTGGATTGTGGTTGAAGGCCTCCACGACGAAGCACCCAGTGGGACTGTGATTTGACTGGCCTGTGGCCAGGGTAGATTCGTCATAGAGTCATAGTGGATTCATCGTGGGCCACGGAAGAAGGAACCAGGGCTACCCAGAGTGAGCATCGTTGAGCATCCAGTGTCTTCGGAGGAAGACACAACTGTACATAAGTGTAGTAATAATCCCCGCGTGCGACTGTTATTTATTTATATATGGTGGTGGTAAATATATCGAAAAAACTGGAACATTTGTATCCCTCCCCCTTTGGTTTTACTTGCATTACGGAACACACCCCTTGAAAGCCTCTTCTAACTTGGGGCCGGATTCCAAAACTCTAATACCATCAGAGAAGAACCCGGTTGCGTCCCAGTAGGGCCGTAACAGTCACACTCTTGTAACGTCGGGGCACGTCGGTAAAAGAGATGCATTCTCTCTCAACAGATCCGTCAGATCCGCTCTCTGTCTTCCTTCCAGGTGTTGAAGCTTGACTCCGATATTCTCTAAACTCTCCGCATGGAGAGATGGGTGCCGTCCGCCCTGGACCATTTTCCTTCCTCTGCTGAAATCTCTTGATTCACCTGCACGCATAAGACCACTTTCTGCTGTAGTTCTTGTGGCATTGTTCCGTCCTGCACTGCGGCTCCTCCTTCAGGGAAGAAAGGCTTCAGATGGTCAATATGACACACCTGTGTCATGCGGGGTCTGTCCGGCTTGCTGACTTCATAGCTTACTGGACTCAATCATCTTAGCACCTCATACGGTCCCTCAAATCGTGACTCGGACACACGGCTCTTCCCTGGCAGTAACACCATAACCTGGGACCCAACCTGGAACTCTCTTGGCGGAACTTTCTTGTAGTACAACTCTGACACCCTTCGCTGTGCCACCTTCAAATGCTTTCCAGCTAGTTCTTTTGCCAATGCAAGACGTTCCTTAAATTTCTGCACATATTCGCTGACCGTTCCCACGGTCACTCCTGGCGCCCATTGCTCTCTCAGCACGGATAGAGGACTCCGTATCTCATGTCCATATACCAGTTGGAACGGTGATAAACCCAGTGACTCCACTACAGGGTTCCGTATAGCAAACAATGCAGGGTACACTGCCTCATCCCACTCGGCTCCTTGTTCCGCACAGAACACTCTCAGAATGGTTTTCAGTGTTGTTACGGCCCTCTCGGGACGCAACGGGGTCCTTACTCTGATGTTGTTAGAGGAAGATATATGTATCCGTTCCCAAGCCAGTATTATCTATCAAGGGATGAGATCCGTGACGCAAGTAACTTAAAAGGGAGTAGGGAAAGAAAGCTAAGAACTTAAGATTATACTTGTCACCATCACCAATTAAATATATAAAATCAAAATGTGCACAGGGGGAGGGGTATTAACACTATACAAGGGGATTATACACAATATAGTCTTCTGCTGAAGACTCTGGTGCCACAACTCTCGGTGCCGAGTCCTTGGTGCTTCTTCGTGGCCACACAACGAAATATCCAAAGAAGTTGAGCCTACCCTGGCCAAAGGTCAGCCAAAACACAGGTCCACTGGGGGCACCGTCGTGGAGGCCGTCAACCACACGTCCAGCTGGTCTGCTGGCAGGTACTGAGCCACCAAGGCTGGTACGGCCAGTCCACGAACGATATAAGGGGTACGCCCTAGACAGGAGTCTCGTGTGATATCACAAATCACCCTCCTGTCCTCAATACCCCAGTGGATGATCGTCTCCAACAGTCGGTCCCGGGTAAATCCTCTTACTGCCACTCCACTGGCAGGCTAACACACCACAGTGTTCTTCCGGGGGGACGACTTCACAACAGCTGCAGCAACGTTTCAAGGTATGGAGACTGGCTGCCTCGGGTAGACTGACTCAACCTTCAACACAGCGGTCCCAGGTCGACTCTGTAAACAGACACGTCATCAATGACTGGGACACACTAAAACACCTTACTTACGGGCTCTGGCACAAACACCTGACGTATCCAGTCCATAGATGGCGCTGTCGTCGGAGCACCACCTCACCAGAGGTCAGGAGCGGCGGTGTTGAGCGCGGAACCAGACTGGAAACTGGTCCTCGAGGCCAGTACACGCTGTCCTCACCAGGTGTCGTCGTCTGTTTGGCGGGGGTTTCGGGAGCTGACCCACAGATGGCGTGTTTGTCACTGCTCCAGGCTCGGACGCTGGATCCGGGTTCGTAACAAGTGTGGAGAGAAACCTTTCGATTGCCCCTTGCGACTGCGGTCGGTAGGGCGACGACCGAATCTGAGTTACTCCCTAATTTGACACGGTCTGTCTAAACCACTTGGACTGGAATATGCTCCCACAGTCCATCTGGATTTCCCTGGGCATTCCCACCCAAGAGAAAAAACGCTGCAACTGCCTGGCTACACCTTTTGACGTCAAGCATCGCATCGGGATTGCTTCCGGGAACCTTGTCGCCGCACACATGATGGTCATCAGGTAGGTGTTTCCCTTCCTCGTCCGTAGCAACGGTCCTACCCCGTCGACCAACAGACGTTCAAAAGCTGGCCCAAATGCAGTAACAGGGACTAACGGGGCCTTTGGTATCACTGGTACACTCTTTCCTGCTCGCTGGCAAGGTAATCAAGTCTTACAGTGACGCCTCACATCGGCGTCCATACCCGGCCAGTAGAAATGGTCCCTGATCTTGCATAGAGTCTTGGTCACTCTTAGGTGACCTGCAGAATCCACAGAGTGTGACAGATCCAGCACTGCCGCTCTGCACTGGGCCGGCAACACTACCTGGTGCCTCATACCTAGTGATTCCTCTTTGGCCTCCATTCTCACAGGCCTCCATTGTCTCATCAGCATCTCATTTTGCAGATAAAAATGTGTGGCACTCTCAGGACCAGCACGTCCTCCTTTGGCCTCCCGAATCAACTCTGGGAACTCCACCTGCTGTAACTCCCCCAGACGAGCGTGGTCCACCCCAAAAGAACTGGCGAGGGTCACCGGTAGCTCACCATCCAGGGTTGCATTCGCCCTCCACATGTTCTCCGAGTTCCACGAAGAGGTGATCGACCCCCAGGCTGTCAGATGTCTCTTCTTCAGCCCCATCAGATTCATTCACTCTGTGCTCGTTGCACCGCCTTGGGATCACAGTGCATACAGGGAACGCCACCTCGGCGAATCCCTTCCCGTTCTCACAGGCGTCTAATACTCCGCCTTTCTCTCTGTATTGCTCCAAGCACTCCTCGCCCTTCACGAGGTTAGGGAGGACACATCCTCCACAGGCGTCATTCCCAAGGATGACTTGCGCCTCCATCTTGGGCATTGAGGCGCAGACCCCCACCACTAGGGTCTGACAGCCATAATCAGAATCCAATGTTACCTTGTGCAGGGGCATCCTCACTGGGCCTCCCACAGTGGTCACAACAGCCACCCCCACACTGGTATTCTCATAACCCTCGGGGAACAGGGTTCTACTCACCAGGGTAAAATCAGCCCCGGTGTCTCTCAATATCTTCACAGGAACGGGGTCTGCCTCCCCCATCCATACCGTCCCCTCACACACGAACGGGTGAATTTTCTTCTCCACACTTGGTACAGACTCACCCCGCACGTTCTCGGTCACTTGGTCTTCTATCCTAACAAAAGCAACGTTCCCACGCTGCTTAGGGCGTTTGCAATCCCGTGCGAAATGCCCATATCCTCCACAGTTGTAGCAGCGGACTCGTCTTGGCGATGACCTTCCACCACCGCTCCCCCTGGGCAACGCCTCCAAAGACCGCCGCTCCGTGGGTCTTCCTCGCGCCTTCCGTCGTCTCCCTCGTAGCGTCCCTTGACAAACAACAGATCCAGCACTCTCAGCTTGGGGCTTCTTGACTGGTTCCACAGAACTTTTCAGTCCCCTACTGTCTCCACTCGAGAGGTGGGACTTGGGAGAACTCGTTCCTATCCTCCATCAATCCGTCTTCCTAAAACCACTCCCATAGCCAGAGTACACCGGCGGCCTGTGCGGTCCCTCTCTGCGTGGTCGCAAGGCTTCCTCCAACATATTGGCTCTGTCGGCAGCAGCCCTCAGGTCTTTTATGTCCGCCTCCTTGACTCTAATCCTGATCTCAGGAGAAAGCATGGGCATAAATTTTTCCATGACCATTAGCTGTTTGATGTCCTCAGCTGACTTAGCTCCTTCAGCTTTCAACCACTTCAGAAATCTTCTTTCCATGTCCCTCACCGTCTCTGCATAAGATTTACCTGGCAAACGGGTAAATTCCTGGAACCTTTTCCTGTAACACTCTGGAGTCAGCTTAAATGAGTGAAGCACTGCTCTCTTCACTGCATCATAATTGGTGCATTCCTCGAGGTCAAGCATGTTGTAAGCCTCGCGAACTTCACCTGTGAGCCTACTCTGGACCAGCTCCGCCCGCTCTGCTCTTGGCAACTTCTTCAAGGTAGCTACCCTCTCGAAATGGTCAAAGAAGCCCTCAGCTTCATTAGGCACAAAGACCGATAAATCTTGCTCTTGTACCCGGTGGTCCTCCTGCTGTAGGGGTGCGGGTGGGGCTAGCCATAGTTCAGCCCGCTTCAGCTCAACCTCTCTGCTGGTTTCAATCTCTTGCCGCTTCAGCTTGGCTTCCAGCTCGCGCTCCTCCCGTCTCAGCTGTGCTTTGTGCTCACGCTCTTCCCGTCTCAGCTGTGCTTCTCATTCTTCACGCTTCATCTGTGCTTCTCGTTCTTCACACTTCAGCTGTGCTTCTCGTCCTTCCCTGCGCAGCTGTGCCTCCAGCTGCAGCTTCATCGTCTCCAGCTTGATGCTGCAACAGCTGCCGCTGGATCCCCTACTGCTTCCACCAATGCTTAAATTCCCCCTTGCACTGGCAGGTGTCTGTGGCCGTTCCTCCCTTGAAGCCTCATCTTGGGTCTTGAGCTGTGCCACAAACTCAAGCCTCCTTTCTCCCACTTCGGAGGATCTCAACTGGATTCCAAAGTGGTCAGGTATTAACTGCAGCTGCGCCTTGGTGCAATCCTCCAGCACCTGTTCATCCCTGGTGTCAATAAACCTTGCTACCTTCTCGTCCTCCATACTTGTGCTATGAGTGAATACCTGTTACCTGTACCTAATACCTTTGGCCACTATCAAGCACCACAATCGTAATCGTTATCCTGGCAAGGTCGCCAATGTCGGGGTGTCTCTCTCTCTAGCCAGTCACCACCAAGTATTAGTAGTGATAAACGTTACTTACCGTAGCCCACACAGGTCTGCATTCGATCCTCACGGTGCCACTGTTCACCAGGAGAGTCTCTCAGTCTGTCTCCGGCTGGCCTCGTAGCGTAAAGACGAGTGAGAACATGACCACTTCACTTGATCATGTGCCCGTGCCGACAGAGGGCTCTACCACTCACTATAGGTCGCCAACTGGTGTTTACCGTGTCCAGTAGCACCTCAGTAGAATAGTAGTAACATAGTAGTGGCCCCAGGGAATACTAATCAATTTGGTAACAGGTAAGTATATGTTTAAATCACTCACTCTTAGATAGTCTCAATAGCAACAAGGTAATAGAGGGTTGACACAAACACGGTGGTGGTTTTGTAGTTTACTTAAAAGATCAAAGAATCACAACTCTGCATCAACAACATGGTAAAGGAATAAATGAGCAGCCTTCTCTCTGCCTCTTCACAATTCTGGAACACTGCGGGAATGGCAACACTCCCAGTTGACGTGCGTTCCCACGCTCCACATGCAGTGTTATCGAACGTTTGGCATCTCGCGAGTTACCGCGCTCACTCATACTCCTCACACTGTTCACTTCCTCACTATACTTACACTATTGTCGTGAGGCGCCTATTATTCCCTTATATTCACAGTATATCACTACACTGGCATAATTACAGTTAACCACTAGACATATGAATATACTATTTAATATCTCCAATATATATAGTTCACTTTACCAATATTTATAATAACGAGGTAACTCTATGCACACAGCCTTACACTAATAAATTGTATATTTATACACATAACCTCTGGCACGAACTTATAATATAAATGACATATAAATATAAATGTCCTCGTCACAGTAATCTCTTCATCAAACCACAGGTGCAATCACACACCATATATATATCTCGTGAGAGCTCTATAGCATCTCCCTTCATAACTGTGTCATACTAGAAACATAGACATTGGTGAGCCTTGCTCACGACATAGAAAATACTCTGGCTAATCGCTAACTAAAGGGGAATGGGAGGGAAAACTGAATAACCTACTTCCACCATAAATGATGTGGACTCGTCCTCTGTTGATGGTTGAATTGAAGCTCCTGGTCCCGGCTCACGACTTGCTGTAGGGTACACCCCCACACACACTGATGCTCTTTCCAGGACCTCAACCAACACCCAAAAACGTGTCTTCTCTGTACAGCTTCTCTCTGCAGGGCTCCGTGCTCCTCTGCAACCTCTTGAAGGGTTGGAGTCGATCTCCTATCGCCTCCTCCTGACAACTACGTCTGCAGTCCTTACTCCCGGCTGCCGTCGTTCCCTTCCTCACGGTGAACTGGCCCAGCAGCTACGTCATCACCCAACTGGTGAAATAGTACAGTGGTCCCTGACGTCACTGCCCAGGCTTCACTCTTGCTAAGCACCTGTCATTGGAGCACTTGTTGCTCGTTTCCCGTCAATTCCTTCTTCTGTCCGCCTCACGGAGTTCAGGAAGACCTCACAGGATGCTCGCAGACCACTGGTGATGCATATATTCACCGGAGAGGGACGAATACTGTCAGACTGACAGGACCCCCCTATCGCACGTCCGCCCTTGTTGACATGTTGTATCTAACTCCTGGCGCCACAGGTCACACATCCCGGACCTACCTCCACTCATGACGTCACACTTGCCAGGGGCGTTTTCTCATTGGCTCATTGTACCATGTCACCGTTCTTGGCCAATCTGGTGCCACTGACGTCATAACATTTTGGCGCGAGAACGTAGGAGTCGGCGCCATCTTGGAGTCCAAAAGGGCCTAAGCCACTGGCCAAAACACTCTTCTTTAGTTAATTTCTCTCCTATGCGAGAACACCTCATGCTCCCACATATGTCAAATTGTTCTCTGGAAGGCAGAGAACGTTCGGGTAAAGTAGATATGACTCTTACAGCTGGCGTGGGAGAAATATAAGGGGGGGGGAACACGGTCACAATAGAGAAATCACAATAACGTGGTATGTAAAATGAACAAATAAAGCAATTTGTTCATTTGATATATCACATTACTGTGATTTCTGTGTGCATTGAAATAATCAAATACTAATAATAACAACGATAATGTCTTCTCGCAGACATAATAACAGAGGATAAAAACCCACACTCATGTAATTTGTGAAATTTATGTAAAAATTTACACCAAGACTTTCGTATTCTATGCTGGATTCGATATTTACCCGGAAAGAGGAAGATATATTTGACATTCAGTACCCTCCTCCCTTGGGTAAATGTGACCATGTCTTTTTGGGAATAAAGTATACAATGCGTTATAATCTTAAAGAAAATGAGGTTGAAGCAGTTTGTTATGAGATCCCGGACAGGGACCCCACATAAATGTTATGTTATGACAGCTCACGGTAGGTGCCCCCACTTTAGTGTTATGAGGGAATAACCTTCAGCATCACTGGAAAACATAGCCTGGCCAAATATCAATCAATGTTCTAGGGGAGTGAAAGGCTAGCAAAAAAATATTCCAGTTTACTGGGCATTAATATAAATCCACATAACATTAAAAAAAAAGAAAACAGTCTACTAGCTCACACACAATTTCTTATCCAGCTTCTCAACAGTTGGGCATGATCAACAACACAGGTCTGGAAACTGCATAAAATCAGCACTAGCTGACACCAGGCTCTATCCTGGTGCAGTGGGACACTAGCGCCTATTATGCTGCTAATACCAATACAGGGTGGTGGTGTCACAACCAGTAAAAAATGAGGTATGAGGAAACAATATCATATACAGCACCTTGGCATTATTTAATTAAGTTCCTCAGAATACCACTTCACTAAGACATATAAAAGCACCTACCACCTGGTATAAATGATGCACAACAGTAGAAATGATCCATGGTATACATTACGTCAACATGACAATAATCCTTGCAGTCAAATAACACAAATAAGGTCACAAACTCTGAACCATAATGCCACAAATGCGTTGAAGAAATGGAAATTACACAGTATGCATGTGAGTAATACATCCGAGACCTAAAGGTATACATTCTCCATCATGGTCAACATAATGTTTCCTATAGAGCATTTATGTAGCATTACATATAATAAGCATACAAGGAGGTTTTTCAAGCTATTGCCCAGATATCACTGAGTAGTTTGAGTACATCAATACACCAGCCTCAGTATGCGTGGTGTCACGCGCCACTCACCTTGGCCTTGTGTTACATGAGGTTACAGTTAAACAACGCGGGAATTTGCTACTGATCCTATAACCTCACGCCGTGGGACTTCACTCCCTCCACTAGGGGTATTACATATAACCCCCAGGGAGGTCTCCTAGTAATTCCTCAAGACCGGCCACCATTTGACCTTGGACCCAAGGGGGAGAGGAGAAGCGCCAGCCCACACTGCTAAGCTCAATCCTGCAGTATGTGACTCTCCCACCGGGCATGCCCACATATGCGTGCAGGGAATTTGCCGGACTTCTGGCCGTAGCCTCACTTCCTCCTCTTACCTTCTGGCCGCCAGCTGGGTAATTCTCTCCACTTCCCAGCAACGCCGTTAGTTCGAATATAATATATTTACAGCAGCCTAGGACCGTACTATATGCTGCCAGTAATAGAATTCAAATGTATATTCATGTTGCCCTCTCAGGGTCACTCTCTAGGGAATGCCAGTACCAGTGTTCAAATCTAGTATTGTGTTGCCAACACAAGGTCTCTCTCTATGTCATGCCAGTAACAGTACAGTATACTCATATGTCATTTATCCACAAAGCTCAATGAGATGGAGGTTACACCAAAAGCAGTGATAAAATAATAAAAAGTTTACTCAATATAAACTACAATACACGAGATACATGTATGGACTTATGGAAATAATAATAATAATGGTGACAGCAGCGCTCCTCTGGTGGCCGCCAGCAGCTTGCATCAGCTGATGAATTAAAGGGATCACTGGCCCCTTCACTGGGCGGCTCCATCAGCGTCGTCCCTCAATTCTTCACAGGCCGGCCACACGCTGTCTTCACCACACAGTAGAATGATATACACCTGCTGTCCCACAGCCTAATCTTCTCCTATGACTTATATGCACTCTAATAAATGCCTAAGCATAATAATAGGCCTATCTTGCCTAACAACCAAGGGAAATATGGGAGGGAAAAATGATATACCTTAACTTATTCTGTCCTCAGACGCCTAGGCTCCAGTCGCCGTTCGCTGGGTACTCCGTTCCTCGCGTCGTTCCTCAGCGTTCCAGAAGCATCTCCAGTCCATGGCGTCGTGAAGATCCTCTTCATCTCCGTGCTCATTCCCTGAGTGAAGTTCCTGGGCGTTGGCTCGTCCAGTCGTCACTGCACACGTCGTGCCCTCAAGCACTCCTTCACCTAGACCACACTCAAGGATCAGGATGCATCTCCTCCCTTCTGAGTTCCTGGTGGGCGTGATCCAATCACAACAGCTCTGAATGCTTTGGAGTTCCACTGACGGCGAGTCACTCACTCCTCCAGCTGTAGTAACTCTCTCTCAACTTCTCCAAGACAAATCAACTCACGGTCCACGGCGCCCTTACACCGCTGGATTAGGCTTCCTCGCACTTCCCTGAGGTACTGCAGTCCTTGGTAGTCACTATATACTTGTCAGGCTGTGTATATCACTTAAGGAGGATCCTAGACCTCGGAACTCGAGAGCTCAATCGGCGCACGTCCGCTCTCAACAGAGCGCTATGTATCTCTGAGCGCCTGGCGCTCTGCAGGCGGCGGGCCAGGGGCTGGATTCAGGAAGGTACTTACGAAGGTTTTTCCTCTTAGCTAAGAGCGTTTTCCGTCTTAGCACCTTCATGGCGGCTACGTCCGTATTCAATTAACTACCCTAAGTGGAAAAACCTTCGTAAGTTCATTCCGGGATTTAAGTGTGGTTTCGACCACTCGTAGCTTTACGTAAACTGGATATAAGTCATTTTTTCTCTACTACATAACACTGGGATCGATTTATGATATTGGAACATGACCAAAATATTATAGCTGGTGAATCTAGTGGAGAGGAGTCCTTCGTGTTAGTTATATATGCATTCTCTGCTTGAAACTTGAAGTAAATATGTGTTTGATGATAGTAGAATTAGTTTTATAATAGCAAGATATTATACCAGTAGTTATTAAGTAAATAAACACTGGTGAACATGAAATATGAGAGAAGGTGATGAGCCCTGCCTGATGGGATCATTTACTATCACCAAATGCCCCTGTTCACCTAGTAGCAAGGGTGTACCTTAGTTATACATACCCATTTCTGATTTATTTAGTTTGGTTTTATTTTGAAATTAAATCTGGGTGAGACATAAAATAAAAATATGCTGCACAAATGATGTTAGGTAAGGAAAAGGGTAAAAATGTCAAAAACTTTATTCATTGAATACTTAAAGCTATAATTATGACTATATAGATTATTAAAAAAGAGAGAGGGAAGTAGGGGTCCAAGACCTCTTCCTGTTATACAATTTGGGTGTGGAACAAGTAATTATCAAAAGAAGGCACCATGCCGGGAAGGCTATGTAGCAATAAGGCAGTGAGGTGAGGCAGCTACTTATTTGAGAAATGCTTATTTTATTTACCTTATAAGCTGAGGCAACTTATTTTATTTGAGGAATACTCAGCTGATTCCTCTACATTTAGCATGGAACAAATTTGTGTCCAAGACCTCTTCCTATTACACAATTTGGCTGTGTGTAACCAAACTAGAAGTGCTCTACAAATCAAGGGACCCAGAATGTGGAATGACCTCCCGAATCATGTCAAAGGCTGTACCTCTCTCAACCAGTTTAAGAGTTAAACCAAGTACTGCCTAATTAACTCCATGTAACCTAACTTACCTCCTAAATGTCAACCCATGTCTTGCTATTTTTTAAACAACGCTCTTCACCAACATGTGCAATTGCTGATTTATGCTATGTTAACCCCCTTTTTGTATTTTTTATTCCTTCTTTCAACACAATTTATACCTAATCCCGATTACTATCAAGTTTTAGTCTGTGTTTTTTTCCCCCCACACCTTGCCCGAAATGCTGAGTATTAGTGGCTTTAGCTAGTATTGTATGTACTAGCTCTGCCTCTAAATCCAACATTATGTTTGTCAATCAACTGTATGTACTTTTCCTGAATAAAATGTATTTATTATTTATTTTTTAATCAGTAAGTATTAAAAGAAGGCACCAAGCTGGGAAGGCTATGTAGCACCATTGTGTGTAACAATAAACCAATTTTTTTTTAACAAATAATGCACCTGTATGGAAAAACAAATCCTGCCAGCTGTAAAAATATTGATGCAGTTATTTAAATGAAAAATATAATGAAAGAAATATTACTGGTTTTTTTATTCTATCTTTTTGTACTGTACAGTATATCCAAGGAAGTGAAAAATTGAGACATAATGCACAATTTAATGAATGATTAGCATGGATTAGCAGTTCAAAAGAAATATGACTTGTATTACATATCAACATGAGATCTTAATGATCCATGGTCAACATGATTTAATAAGGATAATACAGTACTGTATTTGTAATAATACAAACTATAATTTAAAATCTTTATTACTGATTTTTTTTATTAAGAAGATTAGGTATACACAGCAATGTGCTGCTACCCTATTCTATATGGAATATTACACAGTGTACATAAAAAAACTAGCTATAAGTTTATCTAATACTCCCATCTCACAGGATGGTTAGACATACTGTACATGGAATCAATTTAGAAAATACCAGCCTCAATACAAAAAACAAATCAACTCTGAATAAAACAACTCTAAGCAATTTTCACAAGAGGTAAGCACTGAATCATGGAAACATTATATTATAATTACTCTTACCAGTTTCTACAAAACTCCTCTCAAACAATGTATTTTTAAACATGTTTAAGTATACACAGCAATGTGCTGCTTCCCTATTCTGTCTAAAGGACCACACAGTGTAGATCAAAAACCAGCTACAAGCTCACCCAACATCCTCACCTCACAGGATGGCCAGTCATACATGGAATTAGGAGAGAACAAAATACTTAATGCTGATCTATTAGCCTCTGTTGGCAAAATCTGGGTGCAGCACAAGAATATCTTCCAATATTCCTGAGTGTATGAAGTAATTACAGAGCTCAAAATACCTCATACCATTAGGTATGAAGTCACTGATAACAGGACAATCACAGATATAGTGTTGGAAAGTATGTTCTCTCAAGTAGGACTGAAAACAGATGTTGTTTTTCCACCAAGCGGGCTATAAACCCATGGAACCACCTACCCGCTGAAGCCGTAAATGCCAAATACCAGCTAAAAAATATCATTAAGACAATTGGCGGGCCCTTTAACAAGCCGCCGGCTTTCTGTCCTCTTCGAGGTCACTAGATAGTTAGTGGCCCTTGGGTAAATTCAGTAAATATATACAATAATTGTCGGCGCATCTTCCGAGCAACAAGGACAGCTACAGAGTATCTCTTAAAATTACGTAGGTAAACAACAAATGTAACATATTTGTTTACTACAATGTCGGTGCTGGCTGTAGAAGTTGAAAAAACATTGTTTTACTTCGAAATATACTAATTTTATAAGAAAATTCGACGTAAATAGGAGGCAGTAGAGCTCCGATAAGCCAGCGCTAAATCTTCAATATGAAGAATGTTGCTGCTCTCTGATTGGCCAAACGAAACACAGTAGTGACCTCTATCGGCACGCAGGTGAACCAACAATTTTCTTCCTAAGTATACCTTATTGAATCGCACCTAAGCATCTTCTTAGGGCGCACTTAGGAACCTTCGTAGCAAACCCACTTACGAAGAAATACACAGAGCTTCCTGAATCTAGGTCCTGGTCTCTCGGTGACGTCACAGACCAAGGGGCGGGCTCTGATTGTTCAATGAAGTCATGTGACCTCAGCCAGCCAATCACCGACCGGCGGGCGTCATACACAAAATGGAGGATTTGCAGGCCAGGGGGCGCCATTTTGTTGTACCCAGGGCGTAACTTTTCCACTTCCTTGCAAATTTACAAATGCAAATTTCTCCCCAAAAAAGCAACCATTTTGGAAGCCTCATACCTCAAAAGATTCCCTGCACCTCAGAGAACCTGCAGGTAAGCTGATATGACTCCTACAGCTGACATATGGGAAAAACTGGAGACGGCATCGTCACAGTGGTCATAACAAACACCAAACAAAAACTTCTCCACACAACCTTAATCTTCACTATACAACTTCCTGCAGCATCTTCACCATACAACTTCCTGCAGCATCTTCACCATACAACTTCCTGCAGCATCTTCACCATACAACTTCCTGCAGCATCTTCACCATACAACTTCCTGCAGCATCTTCACCATACAACTTCCTGCAGCATCTTCACCATACAACTTCCTGCAGCATCTTCACCATACAACTTCCTGCAGCATCTTCACCATACAACTTCCTGCAGCATCTTCACCATACAACTTCCTGCAGCATCTTCACCATACAACTTCCTGCAGCATCTTCACCATACAACTTCCTGCAGCATCTTCACCATACAACTTCCTGCAGCATCTTCACCATACAACTTCCTGCAGCATCTTCACCATACAACTTCCTGCAGCATCTTCACCATACAACTTCCTGCAGCATCTTCACCATACAACTTCCTGCAGCATCTTCACCATACAACTTCCTGCAGCATCTTCACCATACAACTTCCTGCAGCATCTTCACCATACAACCCCCAGCAGCATCTTCACCACACAACCCCCAGAAGCATCTTACCATACTACCCCCAGCAGCATCTTCACCATACAACTTCCTGCAGCATCTTCACCATACAACCCCCAGCAGCATCTTCACCACACAACCCCCAGAAGCATCTTCACCATACTACCCCCAGCAGCATCTTCACCATACAACTTCCTGCAGCATCTTCACCATACAACCCCCAGCAGCATCTTCACCATACAACCCCCAGCAGCATCTTCACCACACAACCCCCAGCAGCATCTTCACCATACAACCCCCAACAGCATCTTCACCATACAACCCCCAGCAGCATCTTCACCATACAACCCCCTGCAGCATCTTCACCACACAACCCCCAGCAGCATCTTCACCATACAACCCCCAGCAGCATCTTCACCATACAACCCCCAGCAGCATCTTCACCACACAACCCCCAGCAGCATCTTCACCACACAACCCCCAGCAGCATCTTCACCATACAACCCCCAACAGCATCTTCACCACACAACCCCCAGCAGCATCTTCACCACACAACCCCCAGCAGCATCTTCACCATACAACCCCCAACAGCATCTTCACCATACAACCCCCAGCAGCATCTTCACCATACAACCCCCAGCAGCATCTTCACCACACAACCCCCAGCAGCATCTTCACCACACAACCCCCAGCAGCATCTTGACCATACAACCCCCAGCAGCATCTTCACCACACAACCCCCAGCAGCATCTTCACCACACAACCCCCAGCAGCATCTTAACCATACAACCCCCAACAGCATCTTCACCATACAACCCCCAACAGCATCTTCACCATACAACCCCAGCAGCATCTTCACCACACAACCCCCAGCAGCATCTTCACCACACAACCCCCAGCAGCATCTTCACCACACAACCCCCAGCACCATCTTAACCATACAACCCCCAGCAGCATCTTCACCACACAACCCCCAGCAGCATCTTCACCATACAACCCCCAGCAGCATCTTCACCACACAACCCCCAGCAGCATCTTAACCATACAACCCCCAGCAGCATCTTCACCACACAACCCCCAGCAGCATCTTCACCACACAACCCCCAGCAGCATCTTCACCATACAACCCCCAGCAGCATCTTCACCACACAACCCCCAGCAGCATCTTCACCATACAACCCCCAGCAGCATCTTCACCACACAACCCCCAGCAGCATCTTCACCACACAACCCCCAGCACCATCTTAACCATACAACCCCCAGCAGCATCTTCACCACACAACCCCCAGCAGCATCTTCACCATACAACCCCCAGCAGCATCTTCACCACACAACCCCCAGCAGCATCTTCACCACACAACCCCCAGCAGCATCTTCACCACACAACCCCCAGCAGCATCTTCACCATACAACCCCCAGCAGCATCTTCACCACACAACCCCCAGCAGCATCTTAACCACACAACCCCCAGCAGCATCTTCACCATACAACCCCCAGCAGCATCTTCACCACACAACCCCCAGCAGCATCTTCACCATACAACCCCCAGCAGCATCTTCACCATACAACCCCCTGCAGCATCTTCACCATACAACCCCCAGCAGCATCTTCACCATACAACCCCCAACAGCATCTTCACCATACAACCCCCAGCAGCATCTTCACCATACAACCCCCAGCAGCATCTTCACCATACAACCCCCAACAGCATCTTCACCACATAACCCATCTCTTGAGTTATCTTGAGATGATTTCGGGGCTTTGCATCCCCGCGGCCCGGTCCTCGACCAGACTTCCATTTTGTTAAACACCCCCAGGAAGCAGCACGTAGCAGCTAACTCCCAGGTATCTATTTATTGCTTGGTAACAGGGGCATCAGGGTGAAAGAAACTGCCGATTTGTTTCCGCCTCCACTAGGGATCAAACCCAGAACCTCCGGACTACGAACTCGAAGCGCTGTCCACTCAGCGATCCGAACCCTAACATCTTAGCAGAGTCTTCCCAACAACAGCATAGCAAAATCTTTGCAACATCATCATCTTCACATCACAACCCAAAACAACATATGCACAACAACCCCCAAACAACATCTTCACAACACAACTCCAGCAACCTCTTCACCGCACAACTCCCCAGCAGCTGCATCTTCAAAACACAACCCACAACAGCATCTTCACCAAACAACAAATATCATCTTCACACTACCTCAAGCAGCATTTTCACCCACACAGCCCACAGCAGCTACTCACAACACAACCCCTAGGCAACATTTTCACCCACACAGCCCACAGCAGCTACTCACAACACAACCCCTAGGCAACATTTTCACCCACACAGCCCACAGCAGCTACTCACAACACAACCCCTAGGCAACATTTTCACCTGACAATCATCAGCAGCAACTTCATACAAATCCACATTCCTTATCCCAAATCACATTCCTTAGCAGCATGTTCACCTCACAACCCCCAGAAGCTTCGTCACAACAATCCATATCATCTTTACCATACAACTCCCAGTATCATCTTTATTACACAACCCCCTGAAGCATCTTCACAACTTCTCATATAATCGTCACTCTGCACCCAGCAACATCTTCACAACAACCAATATCATCTTCACTCAACTCCCAGCATCATTTTCATCACACAACCCCAAGAAACATCTACACCACACAACCCGCAGCAGCAACATAACCTCACAACCACCAGCAGCATCATCATCACAACCACCAGCAGCATATTGACAACATAACTCCAGCAGCATCTTAAACATATAACACCAGCAGCATCCTCATGACAACCCCCAGAATCATCTTCATCATAACGCCAAGCAGCATTTTCACTTCAACCCCCCATCAGCATCGTCACCACAAAACCCCCAGCATCATCTTCACAATATAACTCCAGCAGCATCTTCACAACATTACCCCAGCATCATCTTCACAACATAATACCAGCAACATCTCTACAACATAACTCCAGCAGCATCTTCACAACATAACACCAGCAGCGTCTTAACATCATAATCCCAGAAGCATCTATACCACACAACACCAAGCAGCATCTTCATCATAATCCCTAGCTACATCTTCAAGACACAACTCACTTTCTGCATCTTCACAACAAACCCTCATCATCTTCACTAATACCCTAGCAAAATCTTCACGACAACCTTCAACATCTTCACCGCACAACCACCAGGAGCATCTTCACAACCCGTATCATCTACACTTAACCCTGAGTAGCATCTTTACAACTACCCAAAACACCCTCACTCAACCACCAGCAGCATCTTCACAAAACAACACCCAGCTGCATCTTCACAACAACACATATCATCTTCACTCAATCTCCAGCAGCACCTTCAGATCAGATCCCCATGCAGTATCTTCAAAACATATCCTGCAGCATCTTCATAACCACCCGCAGCATCTTTACCGCACAACTCGAGCGTCATCTTCACCAGACAACCCTAGAAGCATTTTTACTTCATGCCTCCAGCACGATCTTCACCACATAACCCCAATCCGCATCTCACCTTACATCCCTTAGCAGCACGTTCACCACTCATTCCCCAGCAAAATCTTCACCACACATCCCCCAGCATTATCTACACCACATAACACCCTACAGCATCTTCACAACAACCTACAAGATCTTCACATAACCCCCTGCAGACCCCCTGCAGTGATTTTTCCCGAGCCATTACATTTTAACTCTACCCCAGCAGCATCTTCACCACACAACCATCAGCAGCATCTTAAACATATAACACTAGCAGCATCTTCATCACATCCCCAGGAGCATTTTCATCATAACCCAAACAGCATCTACACAACATAACCCCTGCAGCATGTTCGCTACATAGTCTAAACAGCATCTCAACCACACAATGACCAGCATCATCTTCATAACCCCTGCAACATTTTCTCCACAAAACAACAGCAGCATCTTTACTACTTAGCCTAAATAGCATCTTCATAACCGCATAATCTGCACAACACAATCCCAGCAGCATCTTCAGCACATACCTCCAGCAGCATCTTCAGCACATACCTCCAGCAGCATCTTCAGCACATACCTCCAGCAGCATGTTCAGCACATACCTCCAGCAGCATCTTCAGCACATACCTCCAGCAGCATCTTCAGCACATACCTCCAGCAGCATCTTCAGCACATACCTCCAGCAGCATGTTCAGCACATACCTCCAGCAGCATCTTCAGCACATACCTCCAGCAGCATCTTCAGCACATACCTTCAGCAGCATCTTCAGCACATACCTCCAGCAGCATCTTCAGCACATACCTCCAGCAGCATCTTCAGCATATACCTCCAGCAGCATCTTCAGCACATACCTCCAGCAGCATGTTCACTACATTGACCAAGAAGCTTCTTTTCCTCACAACCACCAGCACCATCCTTACCACAACCCATATTATCTTCACCACACAATACCCAGCAGCCTCTTCACAACAACCAATATCATCTTCACTCAACCACCAAC